>NW_008687293.1:0-7168 GCF_000695815.1 Acanthisitta chloris | reverse complement strand
CTAGGCAATGTTCTTCAAGTCATTATTTTATGAACAGTTTTTATTGTATTCCAGAATGAAACAAAACTTTTGAAAAATATTCTTAATATTGACTTTTAAAATCAAATGTAGGTCTCAAGTGAAAATTAATACCTGCATGAGGTGTCAGATGAGAAACATGGAAAGGTTTGCATGCACCACAGACATTTAATAAGACAGCGAGTGTCACACTGTCAGTTAAACTGCCCTGCTGAAGAGCCTCACTTTAATTTAGAGTAACAAATTCTTGAAACACACATCTGAGGTGCTCAAATCCCTGCTCTGTCAGAAAGCTACTAATTAGCATCAAATGCTTTTGTGCTTAATTCATTATGATTCTGACTGGAATCAAATGAGGTAACTAAGCGTTCACTGTGACCTCTGAGAAGGAACCAGGTGGTTCAACAACCAAAGTGTGTGACATTCCAGCTGAACAACAGATAAAACAGGGAGACCAAGAGGAGCTGCACATACAGGACTGAGCTCCTAAAATAGATTTTTAAGGATTCTAAATGTTTAGGTGGATTGTTTTTTTCTTTAACTGCTTCTTGAAGAATTCCACCACAATAGATCATACAAGGAAAATTTCAGGCTAACAGTAGTTGGCAAGATAAACTTATAATCTGCATTTAAAATCTGATGTATATCCATTGATATAAAAGGTATGAAAAGCTCTGCCTTCACAGGTAACTGAACCAATGCTAAATGGGAGATCAAATTCCAAGCAGGCCAATAGTGCTTCAAAATGTTGATAAAGGAATTACTGCAATGTTTTAAAGTAAATCAGTTGAGTGACATGAACCTAACTATTTGGAATATTGTTCCTTCTCAGTATGTAATTCCAGTAGATTATAATTATATATATATATATATCATATATTATATAACATAAGATTCAGTGGAAGGTTATAAGGATATATTTAAAATATTAATCACCGTTCCTAAAAGACTTCTAAAACACCAGGATAATTAGTTCCATTAAGGTTGCATCTCCATTGCTCTTGCTAAGTGTCCATCAGCTGATCTGCCTGTTGTGTCACATGCAAATGTGTTAAATAGGCTTATTCATAACTTCCTTTGTTTCTGAGCTGATCAGTGTAACAGATTATGCCTGTGTTTTTCCTTCCAACTCTATGGTAAAATCTCCAGAGCTATGGGAGATGGGTTGGTGGGGGGGAGGCACTGAAGTCAGTGAGTCCAGTCCCCAGGTTTGAGGTTTCTACTCAGTAGGAGAAAATAATATGCACTGTGCAATATCTTTTTAAAAATCTCCTATACTTTCAGAGCCAAATGCAATTATTTGGCTGTAATTGCATCTCTGAATCATTAAAAACCATATCCAGATATAAGATTCTATATCAGTAATATATAGAGAAAGTCTGATGCTGGTGAGAAATCTAGTCAAAATCAATGTATGGCTAGAGCCTTGGATTGAGAAGAATGCATGGAACTAACTCAAATTAGGGCAACTTGGATTAGGATTATGTATTGCAAAACCTGTATTCCAGATAGCTAAATCAAACCAAGTCAGAAACTCAAAGCTGTTGAGTACCCTTGGTTCTTGGGAGTCTATCAGAGAGATTTCTTAAGAATCACCACTACCACTGTGCACTGCATACCACTAGTTCTGTTTTCCTATCCTAGTTCCACTGCTATTTTCATGTAATACAAGCAAAGCACTTCAAATAACATCCTGTTAACACAAATAAGCTTGAATTTAATTTCTTGTAGAAGCACACATTTAGAGTAAATCTTGAATTAACTGATATTCTGGGAGAGTGCTATTTCAAGAGGTCCAACAGCGATGGTATTTTGAAATACAGACCCACACTGTGTGAAAACCACGTGCCTTTTCCTCTTCCTACATACAGGCAGCTCGGACTCCCACAGAATCAAGCACACACATTGAGAGCAGAACAAGAGAAGTGATGGCATGATGGGATGCAATACAGATATCATTTGCTAAGCAGAGTCCTGAAGCCTGGTAGAAGATTCCCTGCCATCACTTGCACTACCAGGGAGAGAGAAACTCAGTTTCATTCTTTTCAGACCGGGAAACTCAGCCTTAAGGACTAAATATACCCAAAGACACCCTTAGCAGTAAGATATCCTTGGGGGATTTTTTTTTTTTTTTGGGTCCACTAGAAGTGAACTGTCCTACCAACAGAAAATTCACTTTCCTCTGGCCCCATTCCCACACACACTCCCTACAGCTATTTCCACCCACGCTACAGCTCTTTTTAACTGTGTTTAAAAAGCTGAGAGCGAGAGAAATGTGCTGCTGCTACTAGTGCTCCTCCTCCTCAGGTGGGCGGGTTGGGAGCTGGTCAGTTCTCTGCAGCACTTCTCATCGCTGGGCGCGTGGGAGGCTGCGAGCAGGAAGCGAAGGAAGGAGTCCTCGTAGGAGGGAGGCATAGCAAAGCAAGTGGGAAGCAAATAGCCCCTTCCCACCCGCACATGTGCAATTATATGCAATTGAAAAACGAACACAATAGATCTGCAAGCAGAGCTTTCCATGCTGTGGTCCTAAAAGGCATCAAACAGCTTAGGTCTCAAAGCCAAGTTCCGGGGGTGACCAGATCTCTGGGAGGAGAGCGTTTTTCAGCACGAAGGAGAACAGGCTGGTGGGGACGGAAGGAGGAGGGAAGAGGCGTTTCCTTACAGCTATGGCTGTGTACGTAGGTGGAGGGTGGTTCGAGGAGAGGAGTGACAGATTGCTTGTGGCAGCAGGGAAGAAAGCTGTAGGAGGGTGTTTGCCCCGGGGCTTGTCTAAGCCAGGGGTATTTGGCAGGGCGGATGCAGCACGAGTGGTGTGTGTAAGTCGAATGGTGGGAGGAGAAGAACTCACTGGTGGATGGACCTTGCTGGGATCCTGCCTCCCAGTCTCATCAGCACAGCAGCATCTGCAGCAGCACCCAGCCACCCCCACACTTTCCCCTCTGAGGCCAAAAGAAAATGGAAACTCCTTCGCTCACACAGTGTCATTATGGATTTGCTTTCTTCCTTGCCCAAATGCTTTTAGTTCCCCACTGATAAGATGCAAATTCACTGGTAAAGCAAAAAAGGGAAGAATAAAAGGGGGAGGGGGGGGAGTTGATTTTTTTTTCCCCTCCACTTTCTTGTTACAGGAGAAATTCACTACTGCATGCCATTAGCTGTATCCTCACCCCAAATCCCTGACTTCAGACGTTGTATAGATGCATTATCTGAAGGGTCTCTGACCAAAGGCCCTGGGGAAGGCACTCTGTTCACATGGGATTCCTCATGTTACAGACAAAAGCAAAAATGTGCTTCTCCATTTTACATCAGTGTTTCTGGCCTTTCAGCCCTTTCCTGGGCTGGCCTAATGTTAGAGAGTGGAGAAATAAATGAGTTTTCCATTTAAGTCTGCTTCTGCTTTCACTGATGTCACTGAAAGACTCTCCACTGCAGACCTGAGATGCTAGAATTAAGTATCTAAGTTGGCACATGGAAATTTCAACCTGTGTCACCTGTGGAGGTGTTTTAGAGTGCTGTCAACTGAGACTGGACTGAGAAATGACAATGTGAGCATTGTTTGTCAGCACAGGGATGAACTGGAAATTTTCCCATTCTGTTCCTCAAGTCTTCACGGGATCATTCTTCCTTAGCTTCAGACACTGTAAATCCTTACTTACTACCCACACACAGAGAAATGCTGTTAGACCAGCAGAGGAAAACATTGAATTTACAGCAAGCCTGGATGCAGGAGCATGGGACATGATGAAGTACTTGTACCATTTGTGGTACCATGTGGTCTTGGGGAACTACACTGGGAGTTCTCAGAGGCAAGTGAGAGGCACAAGTTAATGATTAACTAGGAGTATACAGGTGGCACACAGAACGCAGCTGAGCTGCTCTTGGAATGCTTTTTGGGAGCAAGAGCTCCCACATTCTAAAGCTATATCCTTCTCTGGAAAAGAAACCAAAAAAACCCAGAAACAAAACCTGAAAACATCTGCTCAACTCTGAAGTCCTCCTACGGTCCGCATTTTTTTTTGCTGAACTCACTGCCAGGAAATTTCTCCAAGGGAAGGAATTACAACCTGCTTCTCCTTCTGGCTATTTCACTTATACTCCCTGAGTTCCTGGCTTGGTTAGTAGGGGTGCTGCTCCCCCTCTCCTGCAGCCCTCTTTGCTAATAGTAACATCACTCATAAACTCCCACGTTGAAGGTAATCTCATTCACTTATTCTCATTCAACTCCATTATTTTCACTCTTTTTCCTACTTCTACTTATAGAAGTCTTTTGTTTACTTTTTTAAAAACATTTTTGCTTTGATATTTCACTCTGGAAAAAATGGGATGTGCAGGAGGACTATTAAAAAACAGGATGATACCTGAGTTACTTTTTGGACTGGACTGAAATTAACTAAATGGCTGTGATTAAACTGCTATTTTCTAACACCTACCAACCCCCTGCCCCTAAAAAAATTATAGGTATATTCAAGCCATCACCAGCATGTTTAAAAATGAAGAACACTAGGTTCAAGAAAGATGGCTCTTCTGTCACAACCCCTTTTTCTTGAAAGCAGTTTACAAAAAACAGAAGGGAAAGAATTTAAAGAAAACATTAAGCATAAATTCAGTGTCATCACCATGGAAAGAAATCAGTAACTGTTGCAAAACAATGCTTGTTGTTACTTCAATGTTTACAAATAAGTAGGCTCCACTCTTCTCCTAAATCAGATGTACAGCTGGAAGACCACAAAGAAAAGGTGAACACCATTATTTATACTGAAGTCAGGGCAGGAGTAGATTAAAATCAGCCTAAGTAAAAGATGAATCAGCTCATCAACTTCTATTTTGGACCATAGGAACAGACATCCTCTATAATCATGTCCTGATCACAGCCTTGCCCATGTGCAGGTGGAATTTGTTAAGAGATTTCCAGGGGTTTCAACCAGCCTCCACCTGCTCTTACCCAAGGTTAGCTTCCACACACCCATTTCTTCATTTCCACAACAACACTAACACAAAGATTATCTGACAGAATGTTTCTGTTCATATTTGTCTGTGACACGTAAAGACTTTCAGACATAGGATATGAAGAACAAAAATGTTACCTACCTATCAAACTCCCTGTAATTGATTATGCCTCAATGAGAGATGCAGTTATTCTCAAAAATAATGTTTAAAATATATATCCAAGTCAGGGTTCATGTTTGGCAGCTGTGATAATTTGGTGCAATTTGGACTGCTTTAGATTGAATTGTATGGCACTTGGTGTAAAGCAGCACACAGGGCTGTGTACACTCAAGGTGACGCTAATAGGCTGCATCTTTGATTATCATATCATCTGTAGGTAAAAGTTTGAATCGTCTGGATTACCTAATGAATTCTGCAATTAATTAGCTGGCAGTAGGCAGTTTCCCAGGGCCTGCAAAAGCACCTCATGTCCTGTTCTCAGTTATTTTTCTTTCAGAGTGCACAAGACTAAAAACTGAGACTGCATTAATACAGAAACATTGTGTCATTTTTTTGGTGCCTATTTAGTTTGATTAAGATTTTTACAACCAAGTTTAATATCCCTTGAGAGTCACTGCAACAGAAATGCCAATACAGATGACGCTGTTAAAAGCAGCTAAATCATTTCTGGAAACGAAGAGCAAGGTTGCCCTCTGGGGACTTCTCTAGGAGTGCTTCTGTAAGTCAAGATTTATTTTCCAGCAATATAAATCTGCTAAAAGATTTTAAGATTTATTTTTTTTAATACAAATGTGAATCAAGAATGCCAGTGCTAAGAACTTGCAGTATTGAGAGATGATAAAGCTACATTTCTACCTAAAACGTTGTATTATCATTTATTCCATCACACTTTTTAGTATCCATTTCATGCTGGTATGTGTCAGCCTAAAAATATAAATCATGGGATGGTTTTAGTTACTGAAATCAAAGTGGATAGAGTGCTATGAACTCCTAACATGATGGCCATAAATTCTCAAGTGCCTTAATATTATGTTAAAAAAGAAAAGGCAGTCTTCCCAGTTGCAATATCTATTGCACATAGTCTCTATATGGAACACAGGTGCTGTGTTTCGGCTCTGTGCAACTACTGTCGGGGCAATAACCACACTAGTGCTTAAAATCCATGCATTCACCTTCAGGGACAACCAGCTTTTGGTGGGACACTACATTAGTACATCTCCTTATAATCCCACCTCACTCCTCAGCTGTGTGTCAGTCTCTGGGGAGGGTGCAGCGCAGGTATGTCCACAGCTGTAAAGGATGAAACGCCAAGGTCAAAAATTAAGATACCACTTTTACAGCTGAAAGTAATAAACCATTAAACTGCTTTTTCAGGCCACAGAGCTCAACTGTGAAAGGTGATTTGGCAACATCAACTTTCCCCACCTCAGGCAGCAACCACCACTTATGTTGTTGCTACATGAGGCATCATTTGCTTCACCAAGAGAGAAACTGCCTCATCTGACATCCTCACACCTTATCCAGGACAGGGAGCAGCATCCCTTCCCTATCCAGGAAATGAATATGCCTTTATTAGTTGAGTGGAAAAGGGTTGTTCGAGGGGGGTGAGCAGGTAGCCACCAACCTCCGGTGGCTGTAATGTCATTTACTCCATCACACTTTTCAGTATCTATTTCGTGCTGGTATGTGTCAGCCTAGAAACATAAATCAGGGGATGGTCTTAGTTACTGAATCAGGCTTTGGAATGTGCTGCCCAGGGAGGTGGTGGATTCACCATCTCTGGAGGTTTTCAAGGTGAGACTGGATGTGGCACTTAGTGCCATGGCCTAGTAACAGCAGTAGGGTTGGACTCGATGGTCTTTGAGATCTCTTCCAACCAGGCTGATTCTATGATTTCTATGGTTTGATTTGAAATCAAATTGGATAGGGTACTACGGACTCCTAATCTGATTGGCCCTAAATTCTCAAGTGCCTTGATATTCTGTTAAAAAAAAGAAAGGGCAGGTTTTCCTAGTTGCAAGGTCCACGCCTATTACACACAGTCTCTGCGCTAAACACACGTGCTGCGTTTCAGCTCTGTGCGACCAGCGTTGGGGCAGTAACCCAAACTAGCGCTCAAAATCATGCATTTAACTTCAGGACCAACCGTCGTTTGGTGGGACATGACATTAGAGCATGTCCCTATCGCCCCCTCCCCAGCCGT
>NW_008687292.1:0-617 GCF_000695815.1 Acanthisitta chloris | reverse complement strand
ATGGGCTGCTGTGTCCCCAGGGCAGGAATAGCACTGAGCCTTACTGACCCTCATGCCCATCCAGCCTGTTGATCTGCTCATCCCAGAGCCCCTGGGTCATTACCTCAGCCCAAGTAGGAGGGTCTCTGGTGGCATTGCTCAACCAGAGCTCTTGGCACACAGGCAGCACTGAGGTCTTGGCTGGTGGAGTTCACCTGTGTGGGTGGTTTGTTCACCCTGCTCACAGGTGCAGTTCCTCTCTGTGACATCCTGGTTGTGCTGGGCCCATGACAAATGAATCCATTCCACTTTTTAAGGAAGAAATATGCCCCATCACCTGACAGGGTGTGCCCTGCCAGGATAGCTGGCAGGCACTGAGCTCCTGCTGCCCTGAGCTCGCACTGCTTTCTCTGGCAGCTTTATCACGCTGGAAAAAGAGGCCCAATTTCCACAGTGCCACTGGAAGAGGCAAATCCCCCTTGGGTGCTGCTGCCTCTGCAGCCCAGCTGGGAACTGATGGTGTTTCACCTTCCCCTCTGTCACACCTTTGGTCAGCCATGAAAAGCCTCCAGCACTTGGCTCATGAGCCTTTCTTGCTCAGCCTCTTTATCCCATTGTGCTGGTTTGAGCTGGAGTAG
>NW_008687291.1:17500-25854 GCF_000695815.1 Acanthisitta chloris | reverse complement strand
TTTATTTAAATATTATATTTTTATTTTAAAATATTTAAATTCTTTGTTGTAATTCTTCTTATCTGTAGTCCATTAATTTAATAAATCTTGTCTATTAGTTGGTTTCTGTTGCTATCATTTTCCTACATTTTTAACCTTCAGTCTCAGTCAGTGAGTACTCAGGGTGAACATTACCATGTGCAAAATACAAAAGATCAAGGCTCAGCTTACTGCTGTCACGCAGATGCTGTGCTGGGCAGACAAGCCCAAAATACAGAGTTATGGCAAAGATGCTGGAAGCATAGATATGGATAAGACAAACTAGTAGGCTCTTTATGTAGCACTGCATTAATCTAGTCACTTTGTTCCTGATGCTTCAGCTGCTTGGTTTAGCAGTAGCTTTATATCGTGCTACATATACATACTGTCTGTTTAATCTTGAACAAACCATTTAGTTGTTTTATGCCTCAGTGTTCCTATTTGAAAATGGGAGTAAAACTTCTTCATCTTAAATTAATATTTCTGAAGTGTGGAAATTGGAAGGAGAAGGGTCATTTTAAGTATGGAGAGAACATGTATGTTTAATACAAATATGGTATGATATGATACAGGTGTTAAATTCGCATACAAGACCTCTGACAGAAGGGCAAGACTTTAGACATTGCAGAATCTTTAAACTACTTATGCAATGCCCTAGTAGGTAAGTTCATGAAAGGGAAAATGTTAATTATTCATAATGCTTTGCTATACCATAAAACTTGATTTATTGGGACTATAATTTTGTTCAAGTTGCATGTAGTAGGAAAATATATCAGGAGTAATTAATTATATTCAGGATGTGATGAAGTAGATATACCCACAGAGGACAATTGAAAACAGTAGCGGTGTGGTATTGATTGCCTTTCAGAGGGAAAAAAGTCTTGTCCCATTTCTAAATGTTAACAATTCAGAGGGAAAAATTCCCACTTGGGAAGAATGCTTTCCAGGTTGCTTCATTGCCAGGTGTTTGACATCGAGTGGAGCTTTAGATGAATGAAGCTTATGGCAGCTTTTGGAAATGACCGACTCTGGGGAATCTCAGCTTCCTGCTGTGAAAGTTTCTGTTTTCAAAGCACATCAGTTTCAGTGGGAATGTTCCAGTGGTCCCATATGCTACTTCTGACAGGGAGAAGTTTTGAACCTGAATATGAGACAGCTACGGAAGAGGTTCCCTTGCTGCTAACAAAATGAATTTCAATATGTTGCCAATGAACAAGCGGCATGTTCCCAACTGATGGTGGAATTTAATTCCATCAATTATTAATGGAAATTTTCCTTTAATTTCCTTTTTCCCTCCCATTACCTTTTAGCTCCACTACCTGCTCCTGATAGGACTTTTGAGTTCTGAAGCTGAAAAAGGAATCACCCAAACAATATGCTAGTTTGCTTTGAAACTCTTGCTATATTTTCCTCCCCTCCCTCATACGCTCTCTCCTTGACCTAGCAGCAGGAAGCCTTTGTCTGAGGTGTTCATCTGGAACAACTTTTCCACGCTTGTTTTCATGTTCTGTTAGATTACAGGGCAGCAGGCCTACCTTTGAAGCTCCCTTCTCTTTTGTTTCTTTGCAGTGCACTCCAGTAATTAACTTTGTCCTTCTTTTATTTGTTCCAGTCAATCGCAGTCCACTCTGCTGAGCATCTTCTCCCAGGAGTACCAGGTTAGAAGTTTTCTCCTTTGTGAGGGTTGACAGGTGCCTAATTGAATGATGAATGTCCCTTTATTTCTTTGTAATTGAACTGCCAGCTTTCTGATTGGTTTGGAGGATGTTCCTTTTTCCACATCAAGCACCGCCTGAGTCTCAGTGGATGGCTGCCAAGCCTACCCATCCATCTGTCTAATAACATCTAGCCTTTGCTTATATGGTGGACCTGTAATAAATTATGCTAAACCATTATTATTCTGACAATAATAATTTCCCTGTGTTGCGTGGTTCCATGTGCTAAATGTTTGCTGACTTGCACTGTCAGTGCTGCTTTCCATTGCTGACAGAGATGATGATAAATGACCATTGCCGGAGTGGCAGAAGGCAAGAGAGGCAGAAAATGGAGTCATTTATCATGAGATGACAGGTGTCAGTCAAGTGGCAAGTCTCTATGGAATTGCTTTTTGTAGTTTTTCAAATAAGTTGTTTTTAAGCAATGTTCTTCCTGGTTAAAAATGCCAATTGAATTGTAAAACTAGAGTACACTGGACTTAGATGGAATTGCATTGAGGGAAAATTAATACAAAGGTTGAAAGAGAGAACAAGTTTTTCTTTGCCCTCTGCAGCCTTCAGTAAACTTATTTAGATTCAATTATTGTGACCTTATTGGCTTTTACATATATGGTACATTGCAGTACAGTCTGAAGACGCTCAATTCAATAGGTAGATTGAATGTCATTTCTGTACAGAACCTAAAAACATGGTTCACCTATATCAAAGTGTAGCCAAGGAACATGTGTTTGCACAGTCATGATTTCTGTGTTTTGATCTATGACACATTTGTAGAACTCCTTGTTTTTTTCGTTTTTCTAGAAACAAATCAAAAGAACACATGCCAAGCATCACACTGCCGAAGCTCTTGAAACATACTACCAAAGGTATGACCTCCCCACCCTGGTTAAGACTGTCATCATAGCTACTATTTGTTATGGCAGTTATCAGTAAATGAGCTTATGAAGTTCATTTTCTATAAAAATAAATTAAGAATTTGGATGGAGAATACAGAAATGGTTCACCTAAAAATGTTTTTCCGTGAAAATGCAGAAATTTTTCAGCATTTGGACATTCCAATTAAGAAAGAGTTTGCTTCCCTGGCCCTAAGTCAGAATAAACAAATATTTTTTACAGGGTATGTGATAGCATTTATTATGTATTGCTTATAGTTTGTAATTATAGGATTTCTGTGTTAAGGCTAATACTGATGACAACTTCCTTACAGCAAGAGGGCTTGTTCTGTTACAGTTGCTTGTACTTTTAGAACAACGTTTGTGTTACATTACAAAAAGTTACATATTCATGTATTGCCAGTTAAAGCACTAATTTTTAGATCACTCCTGTTTTATCAACAGAAGTGTCACAAATCGCTGTTAAGGGAGGATGAAAACCTTTATGTCATTTTACAATATTTTACAATTGTTTGCATCTTAGGCTAATAAATTGTGTTTGCTACACCTTATAGTTTGTTAGTTCCATAGGCTTTACTAAAAATATTGCAATGACATAACTGGGGCATACTGATAACAGGTAAACATATGCAATTAAAATATTACTTTGTAGACTGACATATCTGAGGAGCATGCATAGCAAATGAGTTCATACTTGTGATTATAGATGTCTGATATTCATGCTTAATATTAACCTGTGTGAATCAGGAAAATAAACAAAAAGCCTTCATTTGTAAACAATTAACTGTGCTTCCACTGAAGTCATATAGTTAAAACCTAACCACAGCCTGATTACATTAGACACTGGTTTAGGAAGTCTAGTGTGAAGTGTGCTGGTTTGGGTGCTTAATTATTTCTTTATTTATTTTAGTAGTTGTATTGTTCTGCAAAATTTGTACCAGGTCTCATCACACTTTTCCTAGGGTTGATTCTTGTGTAGGAAGAACATTGCCTTAAAATTTTGTTGTGTTAATCACCACATATATACAAATACTATTTTTAATTACTTTTCACTAGCACAGTTTCAGTGAAGTGGCCTGTGTTAATTGTAGCTGCTGTATAAGTAACCCTTTTCTTAGAACACGTGTAAATCATTTAAATGCTTTTATGATGATTAGGTTAGTAGTTTCAGCAAATCCGACCTGAACCATGGAACCAAATTTTGCTTTATGCGTAGCAGCTGTTTTATTGGTGTCAGTAGGGTTGTAGGTATGTAAGTTTGTCTCGCATCAGGTAGGAGGATTTGGTCTTCGGTCTTCTTCTGTAGTCTGAAGCATGATAGCAGTTCATAACTAATTCATTATGTATGAAGATATGTAGGTGTGGTAGGGAAAACCATTCTTTATGCTATTTCTGGGTATTTTATATTGCAGGTGTATTAACATGGTCGAATAAAATGCACGTATTCTAAAATCAGAGATGTTCTGATTAATAGTTAGAAAACTCATCTCAATCCTGTTTTAGTAGACTTACTGTGTAGTATGTTTAGTAAGCTACAGAGGCAGACACCTTGAGTCAGAAGCCACTTGGAAACGCTTCAGGCATAAACATGACAAACATGTCTTCTCCTCTACTCTTCTGTAGCATCCATTTTACTGCTGTAAACCCCAGTCAGTGTGCTCTGCTTCTTCCTATTTGTGCTGACGTACATGCAGATAATTATGCTCTCATTGCTTTCCTAGATCAAAAACTACAAATTTTTGAAGGTGGTCATTTCCAGTGGTCCCTTTTGAGAGCAGGTAGTACAGTTGAGTAGTTTCTGTTGCTCTGCTGAGACTTACTAGTCTTAAATTTAGGCAAACACAAAGACAAATTACAAGAAGGACCAGCAAGCTTTCCAAAGAGTATTGCCATCAGCGTGTGAGACCTGTTAGTCCATAATGGAATTGCCAGTAGCATTAGAAATAACTGACAGAAAATTACTTCATTGTCGACTGCAGTTTTGCTGTTCAATCATCTAGATGCGTGTTTTAGAACATTAATCTCCAGTAAATCTTCCTGGTTAGGTGCTTTGTTTCTTCTTCTGTTTTAAATTTTCAATGTTTAAACATACATGAGGCATCTTGTTTTGTTGGGGGTTTTATGTAGACCTGAAATAGGTTACAGCAAAAAGCTTTTTTTCATTTCCTTTGTTCATTAAGCCTCAGAGTAACTTGCAAGCAAAAAGCCCTCTGTCTAATCTTCTGCAAAGAGGTTTTATAAAGGTGTTACACACATTCCACAGAAAGGTAAAATGATAAAGATTTTAATGTCTGTAACTAATGAGCAGAAGAGTGGCTTCTGATGGATAGATAATGATAGAGCTGGAAAGGCTGTGGCCTTCTAATGATGTCAGTAATGATGTGCTATGCGAATACAGATAGGATAAATGAGCAAGTTCAAATGTTGGTAACTATTGTTCTTTTCCACATGGCTGCAAGGCACAAAGTGGCTTCTGATATCATAGTTTCTTTCCATCAACTCCTGAACACAAGTTCTAGGCATTATTGAAATGTAAACATAAAGCAGTGAAAGTAACAGAATTAGGAAGGTGATACTGTGTGAAGCAATGGTCAGAAACATCACTGTGTAATACCATTAACCGGGAACATTAAGCCCTTGCCACTGATAGGATAATGACTTTCTATTACCTTTTATTGGATCCTAAATATTTGTTCTTTTATTTTCTCTTTAGAATATTAATTTAATTGTTAGACTCTGATTTCACTAGTAAGTGTTTAGTATTTAAACTACTGCACTGTTGATTAAATCTCGATTAAATATGAGAATTTATGGTTTTGTGCATAATAGTGAATAAGATATACCATGCACCTTCATAGTTGAAGGTCATGTGGAACCAAAAATCTTTACTATGAATAATAGAGGTTTATTTGTCTGTGGTGCATCTTTAAGTAGTACAGATATAATTTATTTGTATGTCATTAAGCCACAATTTTTTTAATTTCTTGATTTATTGTGGTTTTTTTACCAGTGACTTCATTGAGATTGATATATCGTGCAGATGAATAGAATAGGAGACAACCCTGGAGAGTTAGTGATTGTTTAAAGTACTTATTTCTTAAAAGATTTCCCATTAAGTACTCTATTGTGGGATATTTCCCCCAAATGAAAGAGATTCACAAAGGATACTGACATGTATAAACTGGCCTTTTCTTGCCACTGCAAAATTTCCTGGCTTTGTCTTGTCTAGGTACCTGAATGGGGTGAAGAAAAATGCAGCTGCCCCTGTGTTGCTGGAGCTGGCCAATGAGGTAATCATCTTTACTTTTTTCTTTAATCTTCTAGTGTAAAACCTAAGGGGCATATCTATAGTGACTTCAGTGAGAAATGTAATTAACCTAAAAAAAATGGTTTCAAGGCACATTAGACATCTAAAATGGTTCCCCAGTCTGTTAGTACTTACAATAATTAGACAAAAAGCCCCATTTGTTAATAAATCAGTTAATGTAATTAGTCTCTTAACTTCAAGGCGAATGTGTAAGATACTCTGAATTTGTATTTTGCTGGAAATTTCAGACAGACCGTAGGTCTTCAGTGCGCAAACTTACTAAAAATTCTCATATTGATTAAATGGAATTGTATAAGTTTTACTTATATTTGATTCCTTGTTTTTAATAACAAAGGCTACCTAAGATAATGCTACTTTTTAGTAATAGGAAGGGTTAAACCAGATCATTTTCCCGATTCCATTTATTTCTGCTCATACGGATTAGACGATAGCTAATGAAAACTGCTTAATATAAAGCAATTAAGCAGAATAAACTCCTCAGTATATAGCCATCTCCTGAGGAAGGCTGGTGTTTGAAAAGTTCTGTATGGTTGCCATTAAAGTCTTGACAAATTTATTGATGCTATTTATTAACTAGAATATAAATTTGCCTTGGGATACACTGTGTTATTTGCATTAAAAACTGTTATATAAAGCACTAGCTTAAAGAAGAGTTAAAAAGTTTGAAAGAGTGGCAGTGAGTTTCCTAGAAAAAAATGATGAAATATCTACCCCTTAAACTCTAAAATATTTATTTACAATAATAATAACAATACAATAGCAGATACTCCTTGGAACTGCTTATGCAACCCTCAGAGGGATAGAAGTAAATGTATGCTGTTTTGTGTTGCATTTTAATAGGAAATGTAAGAAGGAAGCAGAAAATGAGTGTTTGCATTAAAAATGATATGGCACTGCGAACATTAAGTGTTGCAATAGCAGCAAGTTCTACATGTTACATTAGTAAAAAGGAATGGTTTTTCTCTCATGTACATTGCTGCAGCCAGCAAATGAGCGATTACCTATCAATTACTGGAAGGTTTTAATGGTCTGTGAAGTGTCTGCATAACCCGATCATACAGTTAGCATAGAATAAAGGATTTATTTCATATTAGTGGTAATGTGGAGCTTCTTACTGTCTCTGGAAAAGACAAGTCTTGAAGTATGGAGAATAGAATGTGCTTTACATAAATAAGTACAATCTTAGAATTTAGGTAAACAACCCAATTCATGATATATCGTGCCCATATTATATGGGAACTGTCATAAAAATATTTCAAGCACAAAGTAATATATCTGTTACTGGTTCTTTGTATATTTTTCCCACTGATTTAGAGATGATGCATATAATTTCTGAGTCTAGTGAGCATATCTTTGTTTATATTGCACTAATGCATTTTTGCAATTCAGATCAAAGATATTTGCAGTTCGGAAATAAATAAAAATTAAATTTAAGAGGAAGGGGAGATACACAAAGAACTTATCTGCTTCTGGTTTCCTAGTAGCAGGTATATAAGAAAGGCAATGCATTTTTTGACTGCTGCCTAATGCATTAAGGAAATGTGGCAATAACCAGCACTAGATTACTGCTTCCAAACAATCAAGCTGCCATTTTTATATGATAGTTAATATTTAAATGACATACTCTTGCATCTGCTGACAATTGATGTAATGGTAATACTTTATGAGTCAATATATATTTAATCAGTGGAAACTGTAAAAATTGATGAGAAATATATAACATAGGTGCATTACAGTGTGTAGCAGCTCTGTTAAATAGGAAAAGCTCCATATTATTATATTTTGGGGTGGTGTTTTGAGAATTTATTTAACTACTTTTAATTCTTTTTTAAAAATGATTTGCCGTCTTTTCGTATTGTGTAGGAAGTCTAAAATAAATCTCATTTTTGTTAGAAATAATAAAATTAGTCACTGTTCTCTTCATACAAATATTTTCAATGAGATTTGAAGCACTATGAATTTTACTTACATGCTAAATTCTGACATGAAGCATGATGGCCCTATTTCAAAGAAAGATGGACACATGATTAATATGAAAATTAGGGCGATGCAAGTACCTGAACTAATAAGGTAGTCCTTATTCAGGCTGGACTACCTTCAGTAATTTCACCATTTTTCATGTGTCAGCTCTGATGTGGGTTACTGGAAATAAGCAGCTCTGTGGAAAGCATTTTTCTCTACTTGGAGATTTTAAGGGTATCCAAGTACATACCTATTTGGAAAAATATGTATGCACAAATGAAGCCACCTTTTTTGGTCTAGTTACTAAATCAAGACAAAATTTTTGCATTAATATGGCACTTGAAAAGATGTCAAGAAAAAATCACTGTGACAATGTGTGAGCAAGGTTTACTGTCTCATAGTTAAAATTCTGATTCACTAAAGGAGTATTTTTATGGT
>NW_008687291.1:5000-12500 GCF_000695815.1 Acanthisitta chloris | reverse complement strand
GGCAGAAACTTACGCCTTTCTTTAATCTTACCTTTTCTTCCATCTTTTTATTTACACTTAGATAATAATGTAAAATACAATCTCGAGCTGCTTCTGTATGACTACCTGCTATTGATGATTAACGTGACAGTAACGTATATCATGTCAGAATATCTTCCCACCTTCCTCTACTTTTTCTTAGCTATTGTATAAACAACTTTAAAAGATAATCCAGTATCATTAGGCTTTCTACACTCAGCTTTTGGTGAAATGTTAAAAAAATCAACGAGATGCAGTTTGTATCTGCAAGTTGAGGAGCTGAGCAGCACTGTGCGAGTATCCATTGCTTCTCTTGAAATGCATCTACAGTCCACTTGTCAAGTGAAGACAGACTGACAGAAGGCAAGAATTAGAAAACAGTTCAAAACCAAGCATTCTGTAGCATTACTATTTGCACAGTACAACTATAGCTGTTATTGAATTTTAGAAACTATTTTTAATAAAAAGTAATTACTCTGACTTCTAAATTGTTTAGATACAGCATACGTAACATAATCTGTTTGCTCTGAAAACAATGCCTAAAGGTAAGTTCCTTGTATGTCAACAATCCTTAACATACATAAAATTAATTTCTATCACCTCTCCTAGAAAATGCTTCACACACAGCCTTTAGAAATTTTCAACTCTGAAGAAGCTCTTTTACAAGAATCACAAATTGCTTAAATCTCCAGGACCTAAAACATAGATTTGATTAAGTTTTATTTCACATTTTTACTTACTACAAAGTGTTTTCTACCTGAGATATATACTATAAGAATAGGCTTCATCTTTCAGAAGTGTATTACCATTGACTAATTATCAGAGTTCACTAATGCAGAATCCATAGAAGTAAGGATTTGGTTTCAGGCTAGTAGCCTGGAGTTATGTTAAAATACACCACATTTAAGAGAATTTGATAAGTGCCTAACAAGTCTAGACATTCAATAGGCCCGATTACTAGTCTTTCAGACTGTGAAAATGCTGAATGCCATATATTGCTGATTGTAAAAACATGGATGAAATTTTGTTCAATTAGTATCAGAAAGCAAGAGCTTTTTTACTTAGGAGAATTTTGCTGGCTGGTTTCTGACTGTGGTCCAATAAGTTTGCATTCTGTTGACTGACAGTTTCATTGCATTTGCACACATACTATTAACACAGAGAGAGGCTTGATAAAGTCTCATTTTTAATGCTGACTAATGATAAGTGTTTCTGAGCATTTGAAGTTGCTCTTAATTTTTCTGTTTCTCCGTCTTCCTGCCTTTGAATTAATACTGATAATGCAGAATATTTTTACAAGGGCGTGGGCAGGAAGTATAAAAAGATGTCTAAGACGTCCTCTCAGAAGCAGAAGTCCCTCTCTGGAAAAAAAAAACATTACTGTGTATCTTTCTCTTGACTATAGGAAACATCTATATTCCTTTAGTTGCCTTGGTGAGAATGGAGAGCCAGTAGGATAGAGACAGCTTTGAAAGCAGATTAGTTGCACTGGTGAAAACTAATTCTGCATCCTCAAAACACAAACAAAAACTATTCCTCTGATTCCATGTCCAGAATGGATTCTGCCTCTGAAATTAGATTACACTCTATTTTTTTAATCTGCCTGTCAATATTTCATTTGTTCTCTTTTTAGGAATGGGGAACTGTTTTTTTCTTCACCATTAGATTGACTGTTAACAACCTGATTTTTTAATTTGCCATGTAATAGTCTTGTCCTGTAGGGATGCTGTTACAGAATGGGTCTCATGCAGGTATTTGAAGCAAATTTCTCTTACAAGTGGAAATTGCAAATTGAGTTACAACTATTACAGAAGAAACTGGAGAGTGGTTCTAGAGTCCCTATGTTGGATATGTGTAAGCAGCTTATTTTCAACAGTGCAACAGAAGCAGGAGGGTGAGGCTACAGTGCAAAAGGATAGTTTTCATGTGGCCAGTTTTACTTTATATTTTCAGCATGAGTAGTGACGTTCATTTAGTGAAGCCAGCACCCTTGGTCTGTCTTTTTTTTATATGTGGGAAATTTTAAATTTTTTTCACTTATTCTGGACAGCATGCACCACTGAGGTGAATGATGCTGACATGACCTGGTTTCTAACCACTACACACCACCTTCTTGATGATCTTGAAATACCAGCTTACTCAGTAGCCATGCTTGAGTTTTGATCTAAATAGTACTCCCAGTTTACAAATGAAACATTTGAACCATGAGCAGGTTAATTAACTTGACCACAGTCCTATAGAGAGATTGTGTCAAAGCGAAGACAGGGATTCAATCTTAAACTTGACAGGCATGGATTTATGAGAACTAGACACTTCTGTATCCACATGTGCCCATTCCTCACTTCCTCTTTAAGCTAGAAGAGGAAAAATGGATGAACATAAAATGAAGGGCAATTTTTCTTTTTAATCTCTATAAATCTGTTGTCCACTTTTTCAGAGAAAATTCAGCTCTTCTATAACACTGAACAAGGCTCAGTCTTCCCATTTCTTTATAAAAGTCTGATGAATGCAGCCTCGGTAGTGCACTGATAAATTGGGGCTGGAGAGAATTTTTCTTGAGACAGTAATGTTGAGAAAAGCGGTTCGTCTTCAAATCCTAAAAGTACTTTTCTTTTGACTATTCCAACTTCTCTTTCTAGAATATAGTAGAGCAAGTCTATGTCCAAAGTAGGCAGAGATTATGCTTGATGGTTAAGTATTGCACATTGCTGAGCTACTTGACTAATGTAATCCAGATTTTAGATCATGGCCCTCAACTCACAGGAGGTAAACATCCTTTTATGTGAGATGTGTTCCTTCCATAGCAGATACACTAATATTTGTGTAAATATTGCTACTGCAGTGTTAACTTATCAATAGCAGTGGGAATGGGCCTTGCTGTCTTCTCAAATAACGTGTTTCACTGCAAATAATCTGTGCAGCGCTGAAGCACAAGGATTAAATCCATGAAACATCTTGCCACCAGTTTTGTCCTGAATAACTATAGCATTCATATTGGAGGCACTAAAAAAGCATTGCATGACTTAACTTTGTTCTACTTCAGAATGACTTTGCTTGAGCAAAAAGCATAAAAGCTAAAAAGGATGCTGAATGTAGTACCTGAAGGGTGTTACTGAAACATCTCAGTTAAAATACAGGAAGAGTCATCTGAAAGGGAGATTCAATTGTTTGACATCCTCAGAACTGTCTTAAGCAGACAGTGAAAAACACCAAAGAAAACAGTGAAAAGCTGTTAAAAAAGATATTTAAAACCCAACAAAAACAATTTGCTGAGGGCTGATGTTGGGACTTTTTTCCCATGTAGGATCCATGACCCTGAAATGTCTCCTTAGGAGAGGTGTTCTTTTAAATTAAAATAAAACAAACTCTTCTTTTCTTTCTGTTTTTAGTCTCCTTTCTCCAAAATTGAGCCTTTAAGCAATAAACTTATCTGAGTTTAAACACTTCTTTGCCTGAGGAGTGGAAACCACTATTTTAAAATCAGAAGAAAATAAGCAGGTCAACAAAGTATAATGCTGCCAGCTGAGATCTCTTCTGATTTTCAATAGTTAAAGATTAGGTGGGCTAGACCATGCAAAAAAATGTACATAGAACCGTTAGGCAGAAGGGGAAGACATGACATCTTGGCCCTACTCAGTCACTTTGCTTTGTGGTTGCAGCATGGTCAGCACTGTGCTCTCTGATGCCTTTGAGATTGATTCAGCTCAGCAGCAAAACTCAGGGCTGCTTCTGCATTAAACTGCAGCTGTAAAAAGGGAGGTGTTGATCGACTGAGGAGAGTTCACTGGAGGGTCACTGGGATGGTAAAGAGACAGGAGCACTTGCCCTATGAGAAGAGGCTGGGAACTTGGTCCTGTTCAGCTGGGAGAAGAGATGGTTTCACGAGGGGCTGAAGAGCAACCTGCTGGTACATATGATGAGGTTATTAGGCTGTTACGTTATGCAGGCAGTGACATGGTGGTGAGATGAGAAACAGGTATAAACTGAAACACAAGACGTATAAAACTTAACTTTAAGTAACTTTCGTGGTCTATAAATGTTAAGTGTTCTGGGTTTTGTTTTACTAAAGTAGATGCTCATTGCTTATAAAATGAATTTTGTGACAGATTTTGAGGATGAAAGTTTTCTTGTACAATTGGCTCTTGAACTGTTTTGGTAAGCCTTAAAATTACACTGTTAAAGCAGTTATGACTGTTACCCAAAGTTTATTGAATATATATGACTAAAGAAAGAAACAGGTCTAGGTGTGATTATCTAAAGCAGGAGTCCCACAGAAGATAGAAATTGAACATAGTAACTGTAATTACCTAAAAGTAAGTCTATTATGATATGATAAAACTGTCAAAATAATGATTGAGGGCTCCTACAAATCATACAGAAGATCAATAGAGCTAATCTTACATCATAGCTTGAGAATTTTGAAATTCTATTTTGACCTTAGTTCACGATGGAGCCATTCAAAACATATTTAATAAATGGGTTATAATACTTTTTCTTAATTAAAAATTAAAACTGTTCCCAATAGTTTTCTCCAGTGAAATAGGTAATATATTTCCAGTCCACATCATGTGTGTGGCATTTTACTGATTGCTTATTCTTTTTAAGGAATTATTAGTTGACTTTGATCTATTTTTCATGTACTCAGAACTTGTGGTGATACCTCTCCCAAAAAATTCTCTGTGGCTCAACAACCCTGTTTGTGGTGGTTAAAAAAAATCTAGTCTTTTTTTCCCAGCAATTTACTTTATTCTCCATTCTATGTAGGAGCTATCCTCCATTTGTTCTACTGTATCTAAATGCCTTTCAGTAGTATGTCTTAACATGACTTAACATGTCTTAACATGTCTTAACAAGCTACATGACTACATCTCTTGTTTGTTCTCTTCTGTTCTCCCAAGGAGAAGTGTATATGCAGTGAAGTGTTTGGTTTGGTGGGGTTTTGCTTTGTTTTGTTTTAGTATACATATATAGATGTTCAGTATTTGTTAGAGAAGACAAAGTGAAAGAAATGTGCCATTCATGCAGGGCAGGTGGGAGTGGAGGCCCCATGTTCACTGCACAGTCTCAAATCCACTATTCAGAAAATCTCCATTTCTTCCTTTATTCACTCCCCAATACATATAAATTTCACTCTTACAGTGTGAGTTCTCTTGGAGTAGACAAGTACCATCTACACTGCTTAGCTAAAATGCCTTTCTTCTGCAGTCTTCCCGCGATGATGGGTTAGGAGAATATTGCAGACTGTAGATTAATTTGGCCTTTCAAAGCCCTATTCCCTATACAATGCATGCTTCTAGCTTTTTTAGTTCAAATTCCTTGAAATATTTAAAAATTGGATGAGATGTGCTGTCGTCTGGTCCTCAAGTACGTGCCAGAATAGACCTTTTGTAAAATGGTAGTTTTTAACACCATGCAGTTACACCTTTTCTTGTCGAGTTAATGTATTTTTTTTATTGCTAAATCACGTTATATAGTAACATGCTAATTGTCATACTAGATCAATTAATGATCTTTTCTTAATCATTACATTGTTTATACATCAGTTGCTTCAGCTATGAATCCAGCCCTAGCCATGATGGGTTTCAAAAAATTCACTGAGGATAGATTTTTCCCAACTCCTCTCCCCAGAAGGCACTTACACATAACCTTTACCCATCTACCTTTTGTCTCCTGAAGTTCTTAAAGCAAGTACTGGCTTTTGTTTTGCATCGCTTCCAAAATGTTGATCCTTTTTTGACAATTACTACTCTTTCAGTTTCCTTGGTTTTCTTTTTGTTTTGAATACGCACAATTCTAAATACCAGCATTTTTTAAGTCCTGTGATATCTTTGACCCTGATGTTTCGTAGCTATGAGTTCCATAAACATGTGTCTTTGCATAGAAAAAAAGGTTTACATCTAAATGCTTTCTCCAGAGTAACTTGAATGCCCATGGGTGTTCTGGCAGAGAAGTGGTAAGCAGACATTGTCTTATGTAGCGTCCCTTTTTCGTATATCTTCTAAATTAAATTTTTCATTTGCCCAAATTTTAGATTGTTTTTAGTCCACCACTGATTCTTTTCTGTCTTTGAACCCCTAATACTTCCAGTGGACATTTTTGAGATAGCATGACAGAAATCAATGTAATGGTTCCAGGTGAGTCTAAGCAGGAGGTATCAATTATAAGGAGTTTGGTAATATTTCCAAGTCCATTTTTCTTGTTCAGCCTAATTAGAGTCAGTTGTTAGGGAATGCACGAACTTGTTTCAGACTAGTAAAATGTACAAATAACTGAACTGTTTCTTCCACTGTACACTACTGGATGCTGTGATTTGGGAAGATTTTCTGTCTTGGTGTCTCTGAAGGCATAACCTACAAATGGTAAGCCCCAAATTCTTCACCGTTCCAACAGTGGAGTCGCATCATTCAGATTCAATTTAGACTGGGAATTGCAGTGTAGAATATCTCCTTTTCTTTAGGAGATGCAACTGTGTCTGCTCCCTGTTGTTTTCTTTAGGAAAGCTAGGAACAGCTGAAAGTTCAAGCTCTTAAAAAATTATTTTGAATCCTTAGCAATACAATTAGTCCTAAGCTTATTTTCAAGACTCTAGAATTTCTTGCCTGTCTCAATTTCCCAAATCAGAATTCCATCTACTTTTCTGAAGAACTTCCTTCATTCTCACTGCTTCAGGGCTGATTCTCTTTTTTCTGAGTGCCTTCCCTAGCTGGTACCACATGACAGAACTGTTTACTTGCATTCGGTATCAAGGATTGTTTTATTTACAGTGAATTTTATGGGTTTTTTTTCAGATTGGTGGAACAATTCAGTAGGCAGAATGAAGAGGCACATGTTTCAATTACAAAATGCTTTTTCTCAATCTGCTATTGAAGCCTTATTCTTATGCTCTGAAATTTCTTTGTTTTTCTTTTCATAAATTAAATGAGGGTCCTGCTCTGAAAAGATATGCAAGGCCATCATGCGCTTGACCTGAAGCTATGTGGAGCTGCAGCTTTTCAGTTGGTGCCAGTTTACTCCGATTCATCTTCAGGATTGTAACCCAAGTGTGGCATATTTGCATCCTCTATAACCTCATCACTTAACTTTTGTTAGGTCCTTGCAAAACATTTTAAACAACCTGATTTATGATGTGCCACCTTATGTCACACCACTGTTAACTTTGGTTGTGATGAAATGGACATGCATTTCTGCTTCTTCTCAGAGTCTAACACTTGTCAGGCTTTGGAACTTTTCTGTGTGTCTGTGTGTGTGTGACTTAATTTGTTTCCTTAGTTGCTACTAATGAACTTTAACACAGATTTTTTAAGACAATTTTTTCTCTTTAATTTTCTTTCTTAAGATATATTCAAAAATAGCAAGAGATTAGTGATGTTTCAACCTTATGCAGTGGTACTGGTCATTCCTTAGTGTATCACAGTCATTTAAGTGCTTCTTAGAGTGATCATTAAAAACATAATGTAGTGGATATAGACTTTATTATATAAT
>NW_008687290.1:0-726 GCF_000695815.1 Acanthisitta chloris | reverse complement strand
ACAGCTGCTCGTGGCCTGCAGGGAGCTGCAGTCTCTCTTTTTCCTTAAAAATAGACACTAAGGCTGTGGCTTCACTGCTTTCTTTTTGCTTTGCAAAAGGAAGGTTAAGAAAACAAGCTATAAAGAGTCATTGACACATATTTGGGGAAAGAGGAATAGAAAGAGCCATTTCAGTTCTTGCCTGCAGGTTTCATCCAGGATAAATCTGTAAGGACTGGAACACACTGAAATGAGCTGGGTGCAGCAGTTTGCAATGGGTTACCAAGGGTGTATATATGGCAGCATGTAAGAGAAACAGCCTAGCAGTGAACTTTCCCCTTGGGAGCTCCTGGCAGGACCTGTGAGAAGCAGCATCAGTATTGGTGAGGAGCTCCTAAAATGAAAATAGAGACAGCCAAAACAGAGAACACATTTTGAGGGCTCTTAAAAGTGAATATTAAATAACTGGATGAGGAAGAAAGTCTTAATGCTGTGTTTTTGACTGATCTGAGGAATATGAGCTTTGGAAAGCTCAGAGGCTGCAACAGGTGAAAGAATCCTAACGTAAAGGGGAAAAAGTTGGAGCTGACCTGTGCCGGTAAAAGCATTTGTGCCTCCCTTAGCAAAATGGGTCACTTCCAGGAGCATGTTTAGCACTGATTTTATGAGCCCTGAGGTGTCTGTAGCCGCGGCCCCGGGCAGCAGAACCGAGCTCCTCCCTCCCTCCCTTCCATCCCTCCCTTCCAT
>NW_008687289.1:0-868 GCF_000695815.1 Acanthisitta chloris | reverse complement strand
GACATCCATGGTAGTGTTATGTCCTTGATTGTGCCATGTCCTTGGTGGTGTCTTTGGTTTGGTGGCACCATGTCCTTGGTGGTGCCATGTCCATAGTAGTGCCATGTCCTTGGTGGTGCCATGCCCACGGCAGAGCTGTGCCCGTGGTGGTGTTGCCCCATGGTGGTTCCATACCCATGACCCGATGACCTTCATAGCAGTTGCACATCCGTGGTGGCACCATACCCATGTCATTGGCATGTCATTGGCATGGGCTGAGCTCCTGCCCCCTCAGCATGCTCATCACCTACGACGACGTGGTGAAGATCTCGGACTTTGGCACCTCCAAGGAGCTCATTGACAAGAGCACCAAGATGTCCTTCGCTGGCACCGTGGCCTGGATGGCACCCGAGGTCATCCGCAACGAGCCTGTGTCCGAGAAGGTGGACATCTGGTGAGGACACCTGGGCACCATGGGGGCACCAGGGAGCTGTGGTGGCACTGGGGGACACGTGTGGCAACGGGGACAGGGCAACACGTGGAGATTTGAGGGGCAATGGGGACACAGGAGGTACTGGGGACGTTGTGGGGACACTGGAGGGACCAGAGGTGGGGCCACTGGAGATACTGGGAGGGACACTGAAGGAGGACATCAGGACCTACAGGAGTGGTGGACACTGGGGGGGCCAGAGGTGGGGCCACTGGAGATACTGGGAGGGACATTGTAGGGATGGAGGACACCAGGACCTACAGGACTGGTGGAAACTGGAGGGACCAGAGATGGGGCCACTGGAGATACTGGGAGGGACATTGAAGGGATGGAGGACATCAGGACCTACAGGAGTGGTGGACACTGGGGGGGCCAGAGGTGGGGCCACTGGAGATACTG
>NW_008687288.1:0-1439 GCF_000695815.1 Acanthisitta chloris | reverse complement strand
TGCATAAATATAAAAAGATATGCTCACACCCCCCTACATATCCACCTAAGACATATATATATTATTTTTATCCTTCCATTTAAAAATGAGCATTATCCCCTCCATAATCCATTATTGTTCCCTGAAGATCACCCCAGCTAAGAAGCTTTGTGGGAACACCTGCCCCGAGCTGGCCTGGCCTGCTGCCTATTAAACTTTCCCTCTGCACTGTGCCCCAGGAGCCTCAGTGCCCCATGCACTGAGTGGGATGGAGCTCTGCCTTCTTTTTCCAAGGATGCTCCACATTCCTGTTGGCTGTTTCATGCCTCCAAGGCTAAACATTGAGTCCTCAATTTACATTGAGCTGTTAAAAATTTTAAACCCTTATAAATGATGAGCAGTTTATCAGGGTAACTGTGTTTCTGTCAGCCTTGGCTAGGGAGGATAAAGCAATATTGGCAATTTGCCAATGGTCATTTATTTTAGGTATATTTTCTTTCCATTTACAATCTGAGTTGGGCAGAAACAATATCCATTATTAATAGAGAAATGTTTTATTAAAGTTAGAAAGAGCACAAAGATTTGTAACTTTAATAATCTGCTTTCTTACTTGGAATTCTGCACCATTATTTTTTATTGACCAAACAGGGCTGTTTCTTCCAGGGCAGAACCACAGCAAAATGGATAACTCTGTGTTATCAGGGGGAACTATTCCACCAGAGTGAAGTGCTTCCTGGCAGGACTTTGATTTTGAATCATTTTTAAAATCAGTTTGTCACTAGCTGTTTACAATAAGCCTAGAATGTTTCAAAGGAAAGGCATTTTCTCTTTCCTCTGCTGCTGCCCAAGTGTCCTCTCAGCTCTGCTCACATATTCTACAATTTATTTGGGTTTCTATGTTAAAGTACTTTTTTTTTCAGCCTTTGCTGTGCTGGAGCTGAGTGAGAACTGCACTTCCTCCTCCCAGCAGTGGCATCTCTTGCTCTCAGGTGTCTGAGTGGATCAGAAGGGGGAAAAGAACACCATCTTTGAGCTATATTTTGCTCTCTCTCATTGGATTTCTCTTCATGGGCTTTTTTTCCCCTCATGTTCTTCTTGTGCTGATTAGCTCTCTCAACGGCTGTTTGAATAACACATTTCCTAGGAGTTAGGCCTGGTAGTTCAGCAAATTCAAACTATGAAACCAGCTGATATTTGATTTGATTCTTAATTTCAGGCTAAAAAATGCTCATTTTTGAGAGCACTAAAACAGAGGAAGAGGTTTGCAAATCAATGAATTGAAGAAAGAAAAATAGAATAACAATAAGTTATCAATAACAAATTACCATTAATACTTATTAATGTAAGCAACAAGTATAATAATGAACAATTAATAATTATTATTTAATATAATATGTCACACAATATGATAGAAAATAATTTTATCTTGATATAAAATTGAGAAAGTATTTTGATATACA
>NW_008687287.1:0-4568 GCF_000695815.1 Acanthisitta chloris | reverse complement strand
AAGCTGAGTCTGAATTCTGATTTTTCATTACCCTATAATCTATTCCTTTCCCATTTTTTTTTTGTGTCTGGTAAGATCAGTTTTTCAGACATAGGTTATACACAGGTTTTATGTTTTCACTTTCTTTCTGCATCTTATGTTTAAAAATTTCTACTCATGACACAGTAGTTCACAACTATCTACACTTGTTTACTTAGCTAAGATTTATGGCCGTCTATCCATGGAATATACTTTTGCACCTGGCACTGTATAGTAGCAAGCTGAGCATTGCTTCTCCTTTAAGCTGACCTCCTGCCTCTGAAACGTGCCTCTCTTTAGAAAAATGGCATATTGTAGCATTGGATGAGGTGTCCGTGGAGTTTCTGCAAGGTAATTGCATCCCACCCTCCTTAGCAACCAAACTGCTAAACTACTCCCTTCTCATAGCCCCAAAACATCAGGAAAGAAAAAGATGTGGTGTGGTTTTGACTCCAGTGTGATTTGACATGACACAAGTGATAGAAACAGTGTTCAAGTGTTTCTTCAGGTTTGCAGGCATATAATAAGTACTATAGTCCACAGGAACTAGGCAGACCAAATATTAAACAGTTCTGGATTAGGGATTGGTAAAGTACATAAAATTGGCATTTTCTTCCTTTCTTTATAATTTACTTTTACACCAGACATTCTTGAAAGACTAAGCACTTGGCCCTCTAAACATGTCTCAGATGCTCATTTTTCTGGTTACAGGGCTTTAGAGACATTTGCAAAAAAAAAAAAAAAAGAAAGAAAACCCATCATTATGTCAAACTTTCTAGTTCTCACATTGTCAACCTGACTAAAATGTGATCTGAGCTTTTAGTACCGTTGCTTTAATGGGCAGTTGTCGTGGTTAAAACCTGCAGACAACATCATTTTCAGCACAAATACAAAACACAGCCTCATAAGAGCTAGTATGGAGAGAATTATAGTTCCCAGCCAAACCCAGTAAAACAGTGTACTAGTAAATTCTACAGAATATAAGTTTCCTATTGATCTGTCAATGAAGCTTTTTTTTTCAGCGATGAGGAATTTTTAACTTTCTCCATTTTTTTCTAAAAGTGGAACATGTCCAATTGTTCTTCCAATGTTCATGTATATGTTTCCATGTTCAGTTAATGATATAGCATTGTATCTTTCCCAATAAGAAAAAAAAGAAAGCTTTTATGAAAAATTTTGAAGGGAAATAACAACTGAAAACAGATACTATATGTGTTCTTTAATTGACAAGTAAGCTTCTTTGTTTATCATTGGGAGAAACATTTATAGAGTAAAAATAATTCACATGCATATGCACAAACATAGAACTCCCAGTTATTTGTTAACATAATTCAGGATTCTGCATGCCATTGCATGAGTTCTGAATCTGAAAACAGGAAAGCACTTGTCAGATGGTGTGTATTGGAAGAACACTAAAGAAATCCAGTTGTGTTTTTTAGTTTCATTCCATTATATTCCTTGTCACTTTTATGGTCTTAGCTGTAATTTTATCCTTTCACTGGAGCAAAACCTTGCAGTTTTTTCCTTCACACTGCAGTTCCTGAACACCTGCCCATCTGAACCAATTGTTTGCTTCCTCAGGGTGCTGAGTATTTTAGGAATCTGTACTTTATCCCTTGAGTTAACTGTGGCTAGTGATACATTGACTGACAGTTGTCTTGACAATATATTTAACACTAGGTTTAAAAAAAACCAAACAACAAAACAGAGAAAGGATGATTTTAAAATATCAATATTTATGAGGCTCTATCATACCTGAGGTATTGCGATTATAAGAACAAACCTGACAGGCTTAGCATTTTGTGCATGTTCCCATGGGTTCCTGTGTCATGTGCTTGCTTTTTCTGCTGGCTTTCCTCAGGAAAATTTGTGGTTTTAATAGCTGTGCATGAATTTATTCATCTGCCTAGGAGTATTTTAATCCTGAACTTTTACTGACTTCCTCCATAATATTGAGGTAGTTTGCAGACTTCTTAGAAAAGCAGGGTTACAGCCATTATATTCTTTTGTCTGGCAGTGTCCCAGAACAGTCCTAAAGCACTGGAACTAGAAGACTGTCAGAAAACAAACCCACTGCCTGTTGTTACCTTGGTGGATCCCAGCAGTGGTTCTTCTGAACACTTCACTGATAACAGCTCTGAGTATATGTTAATAATTTTGAGACTTCCTTGGATGATACAGAAATAATATTTCTAGGATGAGTAGGTGTGTGTGCAATTAATTTAACTATAATGATCAGTAACAAAATTCCTAAGAACCTTGGCTGCACTGTCATGGGCAAATCATAGGTTTACTTAGTAGTGTTACAAAATAAACCAGGAATAAAAGTAGCAAAAGAAAGCAGAATAAAGTGCATCGCAGGTGGGTATTGGGAATGTTCTCATCTAAACTTTTATGTGCTTACAGTCCCTTGTCTGGACCAGCAGACATTTGTCTTCACAGCTCCTTCAGATTTAATCCATAAATGATGACCTGAACTCCTGGTTGACTCATAGTGGATGCTCATAAAATTTCACTTTATTACAGTGATGAGTAACACATTGCTGCTGTGCTATCTTATTTTTTAGAAATAGATCAAGACATTAATGTTGTTATTAAATATTTCAATACTTTCACTAACAATAAAAACCTAAAGAGATGTCCACTGAACTTCTATGTCAGGATCCTGCACTATGGTTTAATAAATCAATAAATATAAGACATAGGATGATGATTAATGCTGAGATAGTAATCTGGTTTTATGTGATAAATAGCTTACTACAGGGTGTAAACTTCAAACTGAGACCTTTGAGTAATGTGAATTGATAGTAAGATGTTAATTTCCAGCAATCTATCTACCCATTTTTGCCCTACATATTGCAAGAAGTGATGTCCATCTATAATTAAGATTACAATAGATTCGTATTATTGAGATAAATTACCCTAAAGATTTTTTTCCAGATAGAACTAAGGGAGGTAATGGGGTCGCTTTGGGCAATTAGATCATCCTAATTAGATAGCAGATTATATATATATATACACACACACACAATAATTCAGCCTTTTTATTAATTTGGAAAGCTGATGACAGATTTCACTGTGAAGAGTGACTGAACCAAAGGCCTCTAACTGCAAATTACTTAGAGACATTGCTACAGAAAGCTATTGATCTTGTAATTTTTACTGTATTGTTATTTTAGTCTGAAGTAATGAGTGAAAGAGAGGAAGGCAAGGAAGTGATGAGTCTTGGGAGACTAATTCCATCAAGAAAAATGGAGGTTCACATGCAACTCTGAAGAAAACACAGAGCTGTCTATAGATGATGTGAAAGTACTGTTTCAAATACCTTTGAAATCTTTAAAAACTTTCACAGATACATTTTTACATATTAGAGGGCATGAAATGTAAATGTGAAGCCTAGAGAAGGAAGAATGAAACTCCAAACAAGCAGAATTTGGTACATTTATAGGTTTCAATATATAGGATATGATAACCTGTTTGTTCTTCTCTATTTAAAAATCAACTTGATCCAAAAATAAATGTAACATAAACAGCCTGAGACATGATATCTGACACAGATATCCTTAAATCTTTGTTTAATGTGGAAGATTCAGAGATTTCAGTAAGGGCCCTAAACAGCATAAGAAAATATTTGCACAAAAAATTTCAGCTGAAAAGCTGAACATTACCTTTAAGCTCAGAAACTTGTTTTGTTTTCCTCCAGCTGATCTTAAGAAAGATACTACATTGTATAAGAAAAGTTATCTGTCTTGTGTCTCCAGCAGTGTTGTAATCATGATGGGCTGGTACTGCAGCAATACGGGAAAGATCTCAAGGTTTACTTGGAACAGAGGGGAAACAGGAGGGACAGAATGCTAAATTGAATCTGTTTTGGAAACAGGCAGGGTCTGCCTGCTTTGGACTACTCTGTAGGTATCTGTTTTATTGCTGGGGTTTTTTTGGAAGAGAATGATACATGAAGCTCCATTTCAGCAGTTATAAATTCCACTTGAAAAAATAAAAAAGGATTTGAGCAGTCTTTCTTGGTGTATATCTGTGTATGATGAAAAAATCTGCAAACCTGACTTTTGAAGGCACCTTAGCTTCTTCTGCTTTAAAGCATGGCAGAGCCTAGAAGCTAAACAATAGCATTATAAATCTGACAAATTTGATAGGCTCTTTGCAAAGCCACTTGCTATTACCAGAGTTAATGGTAGATAAGAAATGCCAAAGTGTATCCTTTATCTCTTTCTAGGGAGCCAATCTGAGGCTAATCTTCATGAGTGCATTGCAAACTTAGGTAAGGAGTTGGAGTGGAGTTGGGTTTTGGGTTATTGGGATTTTGTGGGATTTTTTCATCATTCTTCCAACCAATAGTAAAACATCTGGAAACTGAGTTGCAGCATGTTTAACACCATTTAGAATCTCAAAATTAGAGCAGAACCAGTGCACTGTTGTAGCTGGAATAAAAAGGAGAAGGATGGTGTATTTTGAAACACAGAATTCCTCTGTTCTGAAATATTCTTTTCTGTGGCTTTCACAAAACAATGCCTTATATAGTATAAATATAT
>NW_008687286.1:0-1213 GCF_000695815.1 Acanthisitta chloris | reverse complement strand
AGAGAGGAGGATCACAAGTTCATGGGAAAGTTCAAGCCGGGTCGGAAGAGACCTCAGAGATCATCAGTCCAACCCTACCGTGGTCACTAGCCCATGGCACTAAGTGCCACATCCAGTCTCAGCTTGAAAACCTTCACGGACGGTGAATCCACCACCTCCCTGGGCAGCACATTGCAATGCCTGAGCACTCTCTGTGTATCATAGAATCATAGAATCAACCTGGTTGGAAGAGACCTCAGAGATCATCGGGTCCAGCCCTACCGTGGTCACTAGACCATGGCACTAAGTGCCACATCCAGTCTCATCTTGAAAACCTTCACGGATGGTGAATCCACCACCTCCCTGGGTAGCACATTGCAATGCCTGAGCACTCTCTCTGTAAAAATCTCTTCCTAAAATCTCAGCTGATTTGATGAGCTTGGGTCTGGGAAGGCAAATGCCTTAGAAAGTCTTTTTCTTAAACATCAAGGATTTTCTCTGGTACAGTATTCAAGGTGTGGCCTCACCAGCACCGAGTGCTGGGGCAGAATCACCTCCTGGTCCTGCTGACCACTCTGTTCCTGCTCCAGCCCAGGATGCCATTGGCCTTCTTGGCCCCCTGAGCACACTGCTGGCTCATGTTCAGCTTTCTGTCTCTCCAAACTCCCAGGTCCAAGCGAAAGGAGAGGAGAGAGGAGAAGGGAGTGGAGAGAAGTGAGAAGGGAGAGGAGAAGGGAGAGGGGAGGAGGACCCCACATGGGCAGCAGCTCCACCTCTGCTCCTGCCCACCCCTCCGGGCAGGCACCTGGGGGAAACCCCTCTGGGTTTCTTTGAGGGGAAAGGCGAAAAGCAGCACCCAGCTGTGCCACTGCGGGGAAAGGAAAAAATGAGTAATATCAAAGAACATTCAGAGCTGGAAGACTCCCACAAGGATCATCATGTCCCACTCTTGGCCATGCACAGGACATCCCCAACAATCATACCCTGTGCCTGAGAGCATTGTCCAAATGCTCCTTGAGCTCTGTCAGGCTTGGGGCTGTGACCACTGCCCTGGGGAGCTGTTCAGTGCCCAAACTCCTTTGGGGGAAGAACCTTCTCCTAATCTCCAGCCTAACCCTCCTGTGACACAGCTTCATGCCCTTCCCTCACGTCCTGTCACGGGTCACCAGAGAGATCAATGTCTGCCCCTCCACTTCTCCTCTTGAGGTAGTGTGCTGGTTTGAAAGCAAACTAG
>NW_008687285.1:0-4162 GCF_000695815.1 Acanthisitta chloris | reverse complement strand
AGCCTTGATGGTTCTATGTTTCTGTGAGAGTTTGTGTTTGAGTAAAGCTGACATTGATAAACAAAAATACGTTATATGACTGGATTGAATGAAATACAGTTATATCTTTTGTCCAGACCATAATTGCTTGAGCTGATCTTGTCTGACCCTAAAGATGCACTACTGGAACAAGGCCTGGAATATTGATATTTCTAATATCAGTTCTCTTAATTGTGTTCTACCTTGTCTGTTAAAAATAAGGGATTGTTAATGTACTTGGGAGGATTTGTGCATTCCTAGGGATGCCACTATATGTGCAAACGACGTGCAGCATGGGTTTTTATTGCTGCTTCCAGATTGACTTTAGGTGAAAGCACAGCTGGGTGCAGAGGAAGCAAAGCATTTAAATATTCAGCTCCCACTTTTGGAAAATTGCAGTGCAATTTGGAAAGTGCGTTCTCTCTTGGGAAAATTAGGCCTTAAAGTCCTGCTGCAGATGAGTGACGGTGCCAGCTCTCCATCAGCCTTCCATCCCTGTGATCGCTGGGTAATTCTCCATTTAGATGGCATGACTAAATTTCATATTGTCTGCTCACACAGCAAGGAAACATCCTGTCGGTATTGGCTTTGTGGAGACAGGAAGCAGGAAAAAATATTTATATTTTGCTTTAAAGACCTTTTCTTCAAAGATCACCCTTGCAAATAAGGGCTTGGACCTCCACTCCCTGATGGCAGTAGCAGTGGCCAAAGGATCAAGTTATAAAATACCTTCTCTCTTGGAAAACTCTGTGAGAGAGAGCATGATGCTGGAATCTGGTCTGATTTAACAGAGATATTGGTTTCCTCAGCTGTTGTCTTGTAATGGCCCCAGGTTAATTAACACTTTCTTGTAATAACAGAAGACAGATACCCAAGTTTAGTGATCAACTAAGGCTATAATTTTCACTGAAGAAGCAGTTCTCCTCACCACTTCTCCTGACTGGAACCACCTTTGTCCTCCTCCTGGTGCAAGCAACCACACAGCTACGTGCGAGAACATGATGGACATTGACTAGGAAAAAAGGTTGGATTTTTAATCAGAGAAATTCTGTGGTCCTATCCATGCCATGGGTGCAAAAACCATCAGTGCAGGCACAGGGGAGAGTGGGTGTCCATGCAGCTACACAGAAGCTTGGATTCAGGCTGGCTTCATCTGACCGTGAATCCAAGCCTTTAATGGTGCAATTTCATGTCATGCTGACTATGATCTAATAGCAGAAAGGGTAGCATTGGTCTCTTTTCTCTTCCTTCCACTTCAAAGGTTCCTGGTTCATTGAATGTTGGATCATCTTGCTGAACTGCTGGAAAACTAAGCAGCTGTTTATGAACAACACTCTCAGGCACATGGTTTAATAATCAGGGCTGTCCTGTGCAGGGACAGGAGTTGGACTAGATGATAAAGGAAGTTGGAATCAGGTGAGGGCTGGTCTCTTCTCCCAGGCAACCTGCAGGAGGACAAGAGGGCACAAACTCTGCCAGGGAAGGTTTAGGTTGGATATTAGGAAGAGACTTTTTATGGAAAGAGTAATCAGGTATTGGAATGTGCTGCCCAGGGAGGTGGTGGATTCACCATCCCTGGAGGTTTTCAAGGTGAGACTGGATGTGGCACTTGGTGCCATGGTCTAGTAACCACAGTAGGGTTGGACTTGATGATCTTGGAGGTCTTTTCCAACGCGGTTGATCCTGTGATTCTATGATCTTCAAGGGTTCCTTCCAACTCTGGTTAATCTGTGATTCATGGCTGGACCAGAACAGAGCTGCACAGCCCTGGCAAGAGGCAGAAGGGAGACAGCATGGGATGGGAAAAAATTACTGATGACCTGGTCAGCAGCAGCTGCACTTGAAACAGATTAAGCCCAAAGTTAAGATGAAACCTTGAAAAGCAAAGGGGAGTTCAACCTGTTCTTGAGGTTCACCTCATCCCTGTCTAGATCATCTCAGTTCCTTTCTTGTCTCAAGGTATCATCTTTATTGTAAGGACTGCTAGGTTCCTTTTCACCATTTGCCCCACAGGATTTTGTGCTGGATAGATGCTCATGGAGCCATGTACTAGTTTTTCAGATATATCTGGTCCTCCAAGAGGCTAAATTATATTTATACTCACTTTAATGCCACTTTAAGCTTAGAATCATAGAACCATCAAGGTTGGAGCTGGCAGGAATTGTGTTTGTAAGGCCCAGTGGAAAACAGATTTAATCAGTTCCCAGCAATGTTTCTCCAGAGATTTCCAGATACATTTTGGTTTTTTTCACTTTTTTTTTTATTTCATGTGGTATTTGTGGACCCTCAAGTGCTTCTCCTCCTCTACTAGAGGGAAGTCAGAATTTATTTTCTTTTGAAGAGAACCTGTATAATAATTCTCATCAATAAAGATTCCTAAAATAAAGGAGGGTGACTAAATTCAGCTGACAAAGGCTCCTTTATTGACAGAGACAGCAAGTGCAAAGCACTGAAGTCTCAGTAAATAAATTCCCAGTAATTTACTTACTGGGAAAAAAATGACAAAAAAAAAAAAAAGAAGAATAAAAGAAGAAAATGGGGTTTAAAAAGTAGAAAAGGAGAGGGAAAGGCTTTTAAGTTGTATCATTAGCAATGCAAAACCAGTCCTCAATGTTGTTGCAACTGTTATTCCCAATCTCCTTCATAGTCCTAATTCAACCTTTATTATTTTGCAAGATTTTGCCAGCAGAAAAAGCCTCCACAGATCAAAGTGTGTAGTGAGTGGCCAGGCCGAGGTTCTGTGAAGGGAAAGAATGGGACACTGGGCATGAGGAGGAAATGCTGTGCACTTGAAGATGAACAGTTTTATTTTAATCCTTTCATCTTCTTTAGCACCTTTTTGTTTCAGCTGCCATAAACACTTGCTGTGGAGCCAATGTTAGGTGCTGAATAGATTTCTCCTTTTTTTTTGTGTGTGTGTTCCTCTCCTTTCTGTTGAAACATGACACTCAAATTGGAGATAGGAGCAGAGATCAACAAACCCTGTCAGCTCTTGTCAACCCAGGTGTAACAGTGTGATCTTCTTAAATTGCTGCTAATCTGCCAAAGATCTCTTTATCTGCAGTCTCCATCATGCTGTTTGCTCACATTTGGTTAACACTTTAAATTTCCCTTTTGGAGGTGTCACTGTTTGCCATTTAGCAACTAAGAAGAACTGTGAGAGCAGCTTAAAGCTCATGGATTTGGGAAGCTAGAAAAGCTGATTAGCTATTCAGGGAGAATAATCTTATTGAAAGTAGTAAGAGCTGTATAAAGAATGCTTTTCCCTTTCCTCCTAACAATCTTCTAATTATGTTGTCAAGCTTGCTGTCGTGTTCTCCCCCTGTGCCATTAAGGAACCGTTTTCTAAGTTAAGAAAGAGATTTCCAGATCGTGATGATGTTTGCTGATTTTTTTTCTTGCTATTATTGTTTAAAGAATCTCTGTGTATTAAGCCAAACACTAAAAAAATGTGCAGCATAATTATCTGAGGTGAGGAGCCTCGAGGTTGTGGTGGTGGCAAGAGAGACCAGGGGGTGCTCAGCTGGTGGGGGTTGCTCTTCCTAGCAGTGCCAGGGGATTTCACCTCTGTGATGAGGATCTGACTCCAGCAGGAACCTCTGTGACTAAAATATGGTCACAAATCACTAACTGCTCAAGGGATCAGAAGCAAGGCCAACAGATATCCCAACAGATACCTGCAGCTGCAGATTTCTCAACAAAACCTTCTTGGCAATGACTGAACAAGTCCAATCATTGTCCATACTCTGGACAGGAATATGACCTAACTTTTCAATGTTCCCTTCAAGCTGGATGCCTGGTAATTTAGTGGCACAGTATGGAGCCATTCACTGACAGCAGCATTTTGGTGGATATAAAAAATCATGCAATTAAAATACAATGAGTTAGTTGCCAAACAAAACCCAGACCTGCTCAATGGTCTTCCTGTCTCTGATTAATCGCATAAATGTCACTTATGTAATGGATTTGTCTTGAATGTTTTTCTATTTGAAGTGCATCCGTTTGACTAAACACAATATCCATGTTCATTCATTCACTTTCGGTTTGAGTCTCCAAATGATATTGAAGTTCATAGTAATAGCTGGTAGGATTAGGAGATGTATCAAATTATTCATAACATCATAGAATTTTAGGGGCTGGAATG
>NW_008687284.1:7411-16482 GCF_000695815.1 Acanthisitta chloris | reverse complement strand
CTTCCCTCCCTCCCTCCTTCCCTTCCCCTCGGCCGGGCTGGTGGCAGCGATGCTCAAAATCCCACCCCGGCAGCCCCCGAAACGGGAGGTGCTGCGTAGGATCTGTGGTAGGAGGCTGGTCCCTTCTGACTTTCAGGTGCAATAGGAGGTGGGGTAAAGTAGCGTTTTGTTTCAGGCTTCTCTGTCGTTTTTCCACCCCCTTTAGTGTTTTATTGTTTTTCTTTTAAAGGGTTTGGATTAAGGTAGACTTGGCTGAACTTTGCTGACTTGAAAGGGTTCTTAATAGTGACCCGGAATACCTACAGGAATACAGAAAATGAGATCCAGATGTAGAATTGTATAAAATAAAATGGATTAAATTAAGACGTAGTTAAACGAAGTCTGACATCTCTAATTGTGGACTTTTGCCTCTGTGTATGTGTGGTTGTACTTGCTTAGCGTGGGGAAAAGAAATGCTCCCGATGTTACTGCTGTGGTGTTATGTTTAACGGGGAAGAAGTCTAAATATTGCCTATAAAAATAAAGCCTTCAGAAATGCTTATTGATTAAAACATATTATGCTAAAGTATCTATCATGTAAATTAAATTCTAAAATGTAATGAAAACAGCCGAATGACATTTTGATAGATCGTTCTATTCTGTTTTTAGTAAAAAAATAGCTCACTTTTATCATAATTTAATTTCTGTGCATACTGCAAAACCTGTTGTGGAGTATCACTGTACAAACCTTAATCTCGTTTTCGCAGACTCGGTGTGACAGTGTGACTCCAGCAGCTTGTAGCTTCTCCTTTGAAGCTTAGAGTTGTTTGAACAATATTCATTCCCTGCTTTGGAGGGCTGGGGATTATTGTGCAGGATCTGTGGATGGGGCTGTTCACCTGTTGGCAGGTTCACCAGGCAGTCTGTACACAGCACAGAGTTTATTAACTTTGCAGGCAGTGCCGAGTCCTGGAGTGACCAGGGAGGTGGAGATTGCCTTCATCCATATGCAGAATAGTTAATTTGTTTCAAATTAGCTTTTTTATTTTTTTATTTTTTTTACCCACCCCATCTGCATGAAGAGGTAGTGTAATATTTACTCCCACTTGCTGATGAAGCAATATGCTATAAAAACTATTGTTACTGGGTATGAAGTTCAGTCCCACAGAACTGGCCATGCTTCCCTCCCTCCCTGTCCTTTAGTTGTACTAACATGTTTTGAGTGTGGAATTAGCAGAAATAAAGCTACTTTTGCCTGCTCTTCCATTACTCTCTTCCAGGATTTATGCTGAACATAGTTCCACCTGAGCTCTGTAAACTCCAGCTCGTGTGGCTCTGGGTGTAGTGGCTCTGAAGCTGTCGTTTTTGTGCTGGAGGAGGCTGTGAGGAGCTGGGACTGGGCAGTCCCTGATGGCTGGCAGTACAGCGACAGGCACCAGGCTGCTCCCAACTTCCTCTTCCACCTTCTGGTAGCAGGAGACGTTTAACTGTTGATGAGCTTCGACCTGCCGTGTAATATTAAGCAGCAGGTTTCTCAAGATTGTATCAATATTAATTAAAAACAGAGCCAGGAACACTTTAGGGTCTGACTTTTTCAATTATTTATTTCCTTTCGCTAAATAACATCTTGTTTATAAGGAGAGATTTCAGGAGTTGGAGACAGGATTAAATAATTCAGAACTTGGATTAAAGAACAAAAAGGTCTGTTCACAAATGGAATATGAGATGCAGAAATGGCAGTTTCCTCCAGGTATCAAACGGGGCTCTTCACTTGAGACTGCACCTCCAGGCACACACTGAGCATTAACCCTTTGCTCGAGTCAAACTTCCCGTGTTTCCTAAAGAAAAGGTGGAATTGGCATTGCATTTCTGCCTCGGTTTGCCACGTGCTCGCTGAAGAGCCCACGTTTAGTAACTGATGGCGAGGGAATTGCAGTGCCCAGAGAAAACAGCTCCTCTCAAACAGCGAATATTGTGGCAATAAATGCAAATGAAATCGCTGGAGAAATGCTGTTGCCCTCGAGTTAAAGCTGCATTCCCGTTTGGAAGCAGTTGTTGATGGGAGGGAGTTCAGCAGTGTGAAGGTAACTGCTGTTCCGTGGTCCTGTTTGGTTTGTAGCTTTTGGTGTCACCATCACCTTCACCATATGAACGACCTTTGCTGGGGAACAGAACAGGCATCGTGTTCCTGTGGGCACAGCATGCTGAGGGCTTAATATTTCTAACCAGAATCAGAAAAGACAGTTGGTCTCTCACCAGCAGCAGCATAGCACGAGTGAGTCCAGAGTCTCAGATCTGAGCTGGATCTGCAGGATGAATGGATGAAGTTAATACCCTTTGAAAACTTAACAAGATACCAGTGTAAGTATTTTGACAATAAACACAAGTCTCAAATTGTCATTGTAGCTCTTCAGAGCAGGCACAGATACTGGTGAAAAGTAGTTACTTATTGCTTTTGGGCAAAACAGCAGAACTCGTAACCATCAAGCTGAGGAGTGAAAATCTGAAGGAAAATCTTGCTCATGTGTTTGTTTTTGAAAATCTCGTCCTGGTATTGCATCATAGATGATTAAAGTAACGATGGGGTATTAGTTCTGTGCAGGCTGTGACTAATTGTTTAAGGTAAACCATTGATCTTATAAAATCTCTAACGAAATCTGGAAAAACTAAGTAGTAATGAGTAGCTTTTAAATACTGAAGCGCTTCTGTTGCTGAATTAAAAACAGGTGGAGTTGTTGGCACCTTTTAGTTGGGTCTGATGGTACCAGAGCACAAGCTGATTGGCTTTAAGTGGAGGAGTTCACATGCTTTATCAGAAGTGGAATCAGGTCTTAGTGTTTAATTTTCTTTGTCTGTGCAGGTCACCATAGAACTTACTTCTGTCCTAAAAGCAGTCACTGCTTTTCTGTTTATAATGGTAGTTAAATGTGCATCTAGAGAAGAGTCTCTAGCTGCTGTGAGTGCATTTCTGCCTCCCCCACCCCATCAGGGATGTGTAGTGAAAGCAGCTTGGTAGTTGTGCTGGAAGAGGCAATACAGAGAGGGATGTAAAAGCCAGGGTAGTGCTGCCAGATTCCTCTGATAGCAGTCACTGCTCCCCTGCAGCAGGAAGGCTTTGGCATTTTGTGCTGGTCAGGGTGGTGTCCCTGGACATCCAACACACGTGATGTACTAGAAGAAAGGCCCTTGATGTACTTCTGGCTTGAGAATTTGGCTTTCATAGGATTCCTTGAATCCTGTTCCTTGAGTCTTGTTCTTTAGAAAGAAATTTCTGAAAGCGTTTCTGTCCCTTGTTCCTGTTCCTCCAGTGCAATAATGTCCATCTGAAACATGGCAGAGTCAGTGTGTGTTTCAATCACTCTCATGCCAAGTGTGTGGTTAATTGGATGATGTATTGAGAAATGCAGGAGGGAGATTTGGAAAGTGGTAATGGTTGGGAGTTTTTTTGAAAGAAAAATAAAAATAAAATTGTACTGCTTGGCTGTGTGTAACAATACCAAATAAGTAATGGGTGCAGCATTTGCTAGAGAAGAAATTACATGCAGTCTGAAATTCCAGTGAACAGTTATTCTTTATTTGCAAGCTGATTTGTAATGCAAAAAGTGGATGTAGAAAAATGCATAATCCAAAGGTTCGGTTTGATCACGCTGAGGCTGAGAATAAAGGCAGTTTATTTATTGGGTAGAGAATAGATACATATGTGGATGCTTATAGTATTTTTGAAGACACCAGGCAGGCAGTGCTCCTTGGATCGTGGTCCTTTTTATGTAAGCAGGGTGGGAAGTTCTCATCCTGTGTACCCAGGTTTCTCTTGCACTTGTTTTTGTCTTTGTGCTTGGTGCTTCCCATATACTTCATGGGCAAGGCCTTGAAGATGCAAGGATTCTGGATTGAGGATGTTAAGGAGTTATCAGTGATAATAACCCAGCTTTGCATGGAGGAGTGGGCAGGGAGATGTGAGGCTGAGAGGGGGAAAGCTGAAATGGGATAGTTTGCAGAAGACAAAGGTCTAGGGCAAAGAGGTTTGTACAGAAGTGCTCACACGTGGGATTGTAGGTGTGGGGTTAAATGTGCCGGGAAAGAAGGGAGAAACTTAGACCTCACAGTCAGAAATAATGTCCTTAAATTAGTAAATATAAGATAAATCTTACTCATTTTGTGGCATATATGTTCTCAGCTTGGTTTCATTGTCTCTGGTTTGCCAAGGCAAATCAGTTAGTCATTTCTGCTTTTATTGGCAGTTAGAATGACTAAAATACAGTATATTGCATGGGTTGGGTTGTGAAAGACATGGAAATCCAGACAGGTTGCTGAATGTTAGCAGTGTTAAGTTTTTATAAAAGATTAAACACAGTTGGGTGTAGGTTGTTGGATGTAACAGTGATCTTCCCTGCTGTCCAACAGTACTTGGATTCCTGGGAAAGCAGTAGGCAGTAAAGAATTCATACTAGATCCATCACCATCCCCTGCTTGTGCTTCTGTTCTGACTCTAGCACGACACAGCAGTTCTTACTACGGTGTTGCTTGGACACCTCTGTGACTTAGCAGAGTTGAGGGTTTAGCCTGGATAGACAGAATTCTCTGTCTGAGGGTGCTGAGGCTGTGAGATCCCAGGGGCTCAGTGCATGTGTTACGGCAGGCATTGGGTTGGAGCCTGTCGGACTCAGGCTGCCTAATGGCTTTTTGCCTCACTGGCAATTCACTTGCCTCCTTGCCTTGCAATGATTCAGTGCCTTAGTCGACAGTTGGGGTAATAAGGAAGTTTGTGTCGGGGCTGGAATGGTGTTGCCTTTCCTGGGGTGCAGGGAGGGGAGCTGGGATGGTGCTTGTCCTCCCCCCAGCAGATCATGGGCCCACAGTGATCTGCTCTGGGAGGACAGGGATCAAGATGATACTTAGATGCTTTAAATTCCCCCTTATCTCTGTGTTTCTGGCTGTGAGCTTTTTAAGGTGGGTAAGGATGTAGGCCATGGCTGTCTCTGAGGCTTTGCAGAGTTCATACATCAGAGCTGAGCAGATCCTGTTGTTCCTCTCTTTTGTGTGGAAATGTACCTTAGTGAATAAGCAAGCTTGGACTTACATAGCAGCATCTGGCAGTGCCAGTACAAGGTTTTTGTGAATGATGTGAAAATTTAGGCTAAAATAGTATTTAATGGCTGGAGGAATTCCACAACAGAGCTAGACCCTTCATTTTGCTGAATGCAACGGTCGGGTGAGCCCAGGTGTGCATTGCACAGGAATATGCAGGTGAGACCAAAACGTACTCTAATTCCTGCAAACATTTTATTGTGTCCCTGGAGCTGTGGAGATGGGATGATCCTGTGCTGCTGAGTTACCATGTTGCTGTGGGGTTGCTTTTATGAGTTTGGGGAGGGTTTACAAGGAACCTGGATCAGTTCTGATGCTTGGATTTGTAGAGGTATTTCCTTGCTGGGAAATGTTGGGTTCACTGTGTGGCTCACGTGTGACAGGCTGAGGACAGGGAAGTTCCAGGGAAGTAAAAATAAGAACAAGTGGAGTGGGGGAAGTGACAGTGTTTAAAGGAATGGATGGGATAGAGGGAAGTGGTGAAGAAAGGAAAGAATTAAGGAGTGAGCATAAGCCTAGGACTTGGAAATGAAACTCTTTTATTGCAGTGCAGTTGGGAGAAGAGCTTATTTTTGCATTTATATGAATATTGGGCAGTGCAGCTGGGCATTATGGTGAGTCTCCCAACAAATACCTGGCTGTAGTATTGCCACCAAATCCCACTCACCTGCACTTGCTCACCATGTGAAAGGATCACCTGGGGTTTGCCACCAGGCTGTCCTTGTGGAAACATCCCGGGAAGATTTGTGGATGGGAGATCAGGGTGGCTGTATGACTTCAGAGTACACTGACAGATTTTTAGTGTTGCCCTGTGACAAACAGTTTATGTTCCTGGAAGCTTTCTAACCACCTGGATGGTATTTGTAGGTATTATGAGTAGTAGAAGCATTCGTATTGTACTTGCTTAAAACAAAAAGGGGTAGGGACAAAAAAGAGGAATTTCATAGCTTCTGGCTTTTTTTTTTTTAAAAATGAAAGCTCAGACTAGATATATCTTAGATGCTAAAATGTTGTATGTTTTGAATGGAAATGCCCTGGCTTATTCCTGTAGAAACAAAACTGCAAAGCTAAAAGGGAGTGCTGCAGATGATGAAATGCAGTGGAAGTCTGATGGGTTAAGTCTTGCTTCTGCTCTCTCTGGTGTCTGTGCTAGGTATCTGAGGTTTCATGGTGTTGCTGATCCAGTATTTTAAGGAAAACAAAAGATTTCTGTTACCCAGAGGTAAGCTGAAGCTGGTGTGCATCAGCCCATCCCAAATCTCTGTGCTGTGAACACTCACTTTGGGCAGCAGAGCTTAGGGGACTGGTACTGACACCCAGAGCCTGTTCAGGTTCAGTGTGAGCACAGTCAGTAGGCAGCAGTGACTCTGCAATGAGTTGGGAGTTGCAGTCCCTCTGTCAGCAGTTGATGTGTGTCTGTTCCCAGCACTGCCATGGGCTTCTCTGCCCCCTGAGTGTGTCCCTAGGCCTCTGCTGGTTTGCTTCTCCATCTGGGAAATGCTGATAATGCTCCTGACCCTCTTTGAGACCCAAGATTGTTAGTTAGCGGTTACTGTTCTTTTGCTCCTACTCAGTTCTGTGTTGTGGATAAGTGGGAGTTAGTGGTTTCATTTTCTGCCCCTTCGCTAGCAGAGTTTTAAATGGATTAAGCAGAGGATGTGCTGGTGATGATTCGTAGGTACTTTTCAGGCTTGTTGCTGGAAATGATTTCTGTACAAATGAATGTGAAGAAAGAACTGAGTAGTTGGGTGTCCTGAAAGAATATTGTGGAGGATTGGTATCAAATCACTAAAACAAAACATTTCTTGCAGTTGGTTAAAAAGTTACAAACGAGAGTTCCTCATACAAAGCCACTCTTACTTTAGAACATACCTCCCTGTTCTTTGGTGTATGGTTTGAGGGCAAGACATGCAATTTATCAAGTTTCCCTTCGGATTTTTCTGTGCATTAAAGGCTGCTTGAAATGTACATTATGGGCAGCCAGCGATATGAATGTTGAATTTAGTATTCAGCAGTTTGTGGTTGCAGCTGGAGGTCTGAAACAGCTCCCTGTTTCAGAGGGACAGCCCAGCCCCTGCCAGCTCAGAGGCAGGAGGATCTTGGGTGCTCCAGTGGCAGTCTGAGCCTCCAGGATGGCAACAGAGAGGGAGAAGCTCAGAGCAGTTTTTACATGAGATGTTAGACTCGAACCTGAAGGCTCAACTTCATTATTCACCACAGACATACGCTGGGGCAGCTTGAAACTTTCTCTGACGTCAGCTTTTATCTGCGATCCAAATTGTTGGGGTTTTGTAGCTCAGGTATCGATAGGCTGCTCAGGCTGTCAGCAGGGTTAGAGGTTGTGCTTTAGATGTCTGCGAGTGCCATCGGAGGTATCGATCCGCCGCTCGTTCCGCGTGCGCTCGCGTCCTGCATAGCGATGAGGCTGCCAGGGCTTTGCCACCTGCAGCTCCGAGCGCTCGGCTCGCTGAACTTTGCAAAGGTGAATGAGCTTTATCCCCGTTAAGCACAGCACACAGGCCCTGACCCAGTGAGCATTATTGCCTGGTCTTAATTTTGAACACATGCGTAGTCATAGTCTTCGGGCTGAGCTTGGCTGGAAGGAGCTGCTGTTTCTAGCCCAGCCCATGGTCACGTTGGGAACGGAGATGGATCCATCCGAGTGGCATTGCCTTTCTTTAGCTCATGTTTCTAATCAACTTCATTCTTTTTCTCCTTGTGTCATTGATGTGACATACGAATGTTGTCACAGTAGCTCAATAAAATTTATACTTGTGTCTCGTCTGTAATTATTTTTCGTTTTATTTTTTATTGTGTGTTTGCAGATTTTATTGCATGTTCACGTCAAAGTAAATTTGTATCGTGTTGTCACTTAAAGGGGTTTGCTTCGTTTTTCTGCCATAAATAAAATGTACCCTTTGTCTAGGAGCTGAAACGTGAGGATGTTAATTTTGTCAGCAAACTGCCTGTCTGTTTTTCTGTTGCAGCTTTTGCGTGTGCCTGTTAATATTGATAGGAGTCAACTTGGGTTTAGTATGTCTGGTATGAGCCTGGTTGCTTTTCTGATGTTAATTGCGAAGATGGGATAATATTAAACATTTAAAAACAAGGAGCCAGTAGTCTTGCAATTGATTTTCTGTGGAGAGACCTCTGTGCAGAGTTGCTTACACAATTGTAACCTTAGTTTCTATTAGGTGAGCGTGAGAAGTGTTTCATGGATTTAAAAAATAAAAGAAGTTGGCAGTGCACTGGTTTCTCCTCCCTTCCCTTCTTCCAGCTCTGGTCCTGTCTCTTTCAGGAGCTCTAGTTTTCTTTTGCTTATAGGTTTCTGCACGTTTTCTTTGGCATAGTCTTGCTATTGAAATTCTTGGGATGCTGGTAAAGGGCAGCTTGCTAATATTGTGTCTTCAGCTCATCTCTCCGCTGCTGTTTTTAACAGCCAAACATACTTTACACTCTTAATTACTACTTGAAACTCAGAATATCTTTGTTTCAGTCCTTCCAAAAGTGAATTGATACTTGCAGCTCTGCAGGGGTGAGCTCAGGGGGTGCTGTGCTCTTGCTTGCCAGGATGCAGGAAGCATTAGGTGGCACACAGTAAGGAGGGAAGCATTGGTCTGTTAAGAGTTTATTTTGTGTACTTTCCTGATGAAGAAAGCGTTTCTGGTGAGCCTTGATCCTGTGAGACTGGGGGTGCTGTCTGTGTTACTGACGGTCCTTAACCCCTGCAGGGCTGGGGATTTAATTCCCTGTTTTAGATCAGGATTTGAATCAAATCAAACTGTCTTACTAAGCCCTGCTCTCAGTTTTCTCTCCAAAGCATTATTTGCTGTTTCCATGCTCGTGAGGAGGAGCTAGTTTCAGGCTTTGTTTTGGTCAGTCCCATGGTTGGAAGGTTGTGTTGTGGATCTGAGTTCTTTTCTGCAGCTTGTGATACACATTTCTCTTTGTGAGGCCTTTGCTGTGCTCAGTGCCATCAGCTTGTGAGACTAAAACTGTGGGGG
>NW_008687284.1:0-7388 GCF_000695815.1 Acanthisitta chloris | reverse complement strand
AGGAATGATTAAACCAGCACACACACTGTGCTGTGATCAGCTTGGTTTAGATCATAAATGAAAATCCGTTAGCATCTGAGATGTCCTGGCATATCCTGAGAATAGTTAGTTCTTTAATATGCCAAGCTAAGTAAAACTTGATTAGTGTCACTATCTGGGATTTTCTGTCCTGCAAATAGAACTTGAAGTCTAAAATTGGAACTGTAAAAACCTACTTTAACTAGGATTAGAAGAATAATTTAGTAGTTCAGATTGATTTCAGGATCTTAGAAAGTGGTCACTGTGCCCTAGAGCTGTTGTACTGCCATCTTTTTAAAAATTAACTTCACTCCAAGGGCTAAAAAGTTAGTTAAGAGACTGCAGCACACTCTGCTTGGCCTCCCAGTGCTGGAAAAGGTGCTTGCAGTGCTTGGCTGCTGCTTGTGTGCCAAAGGTTGTGTCTCCAGGCTCACGGGTTTGCACTCCTGCTGCCCGTTAGGATCCTTGGTGGTGAAAGGTGATGGCAGGCAGGAATTCAGCAGTAGAGGCTTTCCTTCTGGAGCACACAAGCAAACGTGGAAGCTCCTGATATCAGGAAATGTTAGCTGCATGAGTTATTTTTAATTTTCTGGGTGAGCTTTGGTTTTGTGCAGGAGCACGAGTGGAAGCTGCTGGGGCAGCAGCATTCCTGGTGTGGGAAAGCACAGGGACTGCAGTGGGGTTGGGCATTCAGTGCTCTCGTTGTGCTTCTAGGGATGTCACAGCAAGCTGCAGTCATACTTCATAGTGTTTTACGCCCTATTTATTTGCTATAATCATTTTACCAACCAATTGTGAAGTTAATTTCAGTGGTAAGAAATGTTCGTTCCATAGCTAGGGATTTTTTTAAAAACAAGTCGTCGGTTGGCAGCCTCTTTGTACAGTGTCTTGATTGTCAGCTCTTCATTATAAATTTACTTTCTAAATGCTGACTTAAGGCCTGACACTTTGTTTGTTTAACTGTCAGTTACACTACTTGGGAGACCTAATAAAAGGCTCTCAGATCTTCCTATTGAATTAGGCCATCCTTTACCACCCTGGTGACTGAAGTAAAACAACTGGAATAGTCTCTCTCTGCATCTATCCCATTTTTGCTGGAACTCTGCTTAGTGTGTCTTCTGATACTGTCCTCACCGTGACAGTCGTTCTCTGCTAAAAGGTCACTGTAATGTTTTAATTGGATTTTTCAGCTGCAAGGAATATAAAAATATAAGTTTATTAATAGAGTGGCTTTGATCTTGAAGGATTCCAAAACATTTGCTGCATTGCACGTACAGGAATGGTTTAGTTTTACTGCTCGCTCAGGGATAATCGATTTTGTCGAGGAGCATGGAAGCAGGATGTGCTGCCTAGGAGGTCAAGGGGAGTGAGGAGCACGTCCCTATGAGAGGCAGGGGGAAATCTGGGAAGGCAGAATGTTGTTCCCCAACTGGAATTTCCCTGGGATACGGAAATGAACCGTGAGGAAGGTGCCAAAGGATCTTTCCTAAGTTGTTTTGGTTTTTGTTTTCAACTGAAATCTTTGAAAAAGGTCATGGGCAATAGACAATTAGAGAAACACTTAACTGACCTTGTTAGTGTATTTTTGTGGAATTATTGTGCTTTACAGCTATTGCTGCTTTACACAGATGGTTATTGCTGGTTTCCATCTGTTCCTTAAGGAAAAGTAAAGGCAGAGAACGGCAGCTTTAAGTGGGTTTTTAACCAGAACTTGGAGGTTTTATTTCTTCTTTGACCATGTCAGGTTAATGTGTTGGGTGCAGTGTGCTGTGGTTTCGAGGAAAAAAGATCAAAGTGAGAGCATGTCTGCACAATATGGGTCAGATAGCAGTGTTTCCTGTGTTTTGGGCACCCTTTGAACAGTCCTCAGGTATGTGGTGTGATATCACCCTGGCAGGTGGCCAGCCCGAGGGAAAGACTCTGACCAAGACTGACATTATGGAAACCATTTATGCGTTCATGGCCAAAAAAATCCTCAGCTCATATTGCTGCTTATTCCCAGTTTAACCTCAGTGCTCTCAGTGTGGCTTCCCAGTGCCCCAGTGCTGTCCCTGGGTTTGCTGAGTTCTGCTCCCTTACACTGCCACGATGGTTCAAAACTTTCAGCTCTTTCAAGGCTTCCTGCTGGCACTGATGTAGGTGAGCTGACACCAATTTTGGTGTTCTAGTGCTCGTGGCAATCCTTTGAGTCTCAGTTTCTGAGAGAGAGGGACCCCAGAGGAGCAGGAGCATGATCTGGGTTTTCACCCGATGAAGAACAAAGCCAAACGCAAAACTTGTTCAAAGTGCCGTCATCCTGCTTGTGGCACTCGGAGTTTTTCTTCACCTGACTACTTTCTTTGAACCGGGGGATGATTTGTTCTTGCAGGGCTGCTTTGAGGCAGCAGAAATTTCAGGTGGGATGGAAAAATGAGCCTGTCTGGAGGGAGAGCTGTTTGCAGGGGTCCCGAGCAGGGCACGCAACAGTCGTTTTATTTCCCTGACTCCTTTGCCAGTTGCTCAACCAGATGTCCTCAGTAGTTTGTGCTATAAGATGTTAAGTAATTAGATCATTCAGATTCTAGTTAAACATAATTAGAGCCCTGTGTAAACTGAGTGAAGCTGACAGGTTTTATAGGTTGGTCATAGCAAAAATATCAGATGATATAGCTCAGCATTAATACAAAAAGATTTAAGCCTCCCTGCCCTCAAATAAAGAGGTGGTTAGTCTCCAAATTTAATCCTTAATTAGGACTACAATTTATGGAACTTACTAAAGATGTTTTCAGGATCATGGAAGCCACACTCAAAAGTGCTGCCATATAGTGTTTGGTGGTTTAAGTTTCTTCTGTGCTCCTGAACTTGAAATAGAGAACTTAGCAGTTGTTATGTGAAGTTAAACAGAAAGAGAACAGAATTTTGCAATTTTTTTTTCCTTGTAATTTAACTTACTGGGTAAGTCAGTTGCAGTGGTGCTCCTTGACTTGAGAAGGGGTTGAACAAGCAGCACCTCCTCTGCTTCGCGCTCGGGTTTCCTTTCCCAGCCTTTTAGGATCATCTGGCTGTGGCAGTCTGTAAGGTGCCTTGGCTTCCAGCAGCGATCCCACTACAGGCTGTGTTCAGAAACCTCTCATTTCCTTGGTCATTCTCAAATAGCAGAACTGGAGAAATCTCTGTGGAACTCAGCTGTGGCCATAGGTATTGCCAAGTCAAAAGTGAATGCAGGATTGTGAGCACGGAGCTGAAACGAGTCAGGTGTTCCAGCATTTGATTATTGTTATTTTATTACAAGCACTCTGAGGCTAATCTTGATTATTTCTCTCCCTGGTTTTACAGATATGACACATTATTTTGTTGTTTGTTTGCTGGCAGGCGAAACATGTTTTCTGAAGGAAAGTGTTAACAGATCTGCTGATAAAATGTCTGTCTTCTAAAAACTGTCTGAAGACAAATTGAGTATTTGTCTACATGTGCTGTTCACACTGTTGTACCAAACAAATTAACAAGATGATTCTTGTCTTTTCTAGGATGTAAACTTTCTTTTTCAATGTTGTAGGAGTCCAAAGTTGTGAACTAGACCCAGGGCGATCCTTGTTCTGCCGAGTGCTCTGAAAGCTGATTGCAGCTTTGCCATAGTTAATAAAGAAAGATCAGGGACAGAACATTCACAGGGAAGTGAAATTATGTTGGAAAATTCACATTGGCATAGTTAAGGGGATTTTTCAGTTAGACTTAGTTTAAAAAAAGGAAAATCAGAAGGAAGAAAGCTGCAGTTATTTCTTGGCAATCCTAAATGATGAAGTTGTCTTGCTCGGTACTGAAAACAGCTCCTTTGCATGCACTGCAGAGTTATTTCATGCAATAACTTCCCACGTCCCCTCCAGCCTCTCCCCACCATGCTTAGTTATGTCACTCGTGTGATGCTTCGAGCCTTGCTGTCCTGGCTGGAGTCTCGAGACTGTTTCCAAGCTTGTATTTCTCACTTGGCAGCACACGATGCGGCTGGTGGGCAATCTGCCGGATCCCTTTTTTGTCAAACATTGGAGTTGGTGTCTGACACTGAATCCGGGAATGAGAGCAGGGAGAGTGAAATGTACAGTGGAACTGGAGATATCTGCTGGGTGTCTCTGTGCATTTTTCTGTGGTTATTGCTTATGATTGATTTCCAGTTCGTGTGGTGATGAAATGACAGAGACTTTGCTTTTTTCCTTTTGTATTTTAATTGATTTGTGTGACTTGGTAAGAGGCAAATTTTCAGCTACTTTTGTTTTAATCAAGCGCTGTCTGCGTACAGGTGAAAAACTCAGTTTCAGGAAAATCCCCTGAAGATGTATAGAGACAAAACAGTTTTATAAAGGTGTGTGTACGTGTGTGTATGTTTGTGTAAACACACAAGCTCACACAAGCACAATCTCCTCTCTGGATCAGCTCCCACCATGCAAAATACAAACCTGAAAGGGCTATAATTGATTATGTGCAATAGGAGACAAACAACCAAGATTTTGGGAGAGGGCAGGGTGTGTCCCAGATCTGGCAAAACATTTAAGAAGTGAACATTATTTTTTCAAAGGTAGGGAAACTTTAAAACACTGGTCCAAGACTTAAGACTGGTTGGGAGAAGGAAAAGAGTACAGTGAACTGAGACATTGTCTTTGTAGGGGGAGGTGTTGGGGGAGGAATTGGGAAGAAAGAACACACAAGTTTAGGTTAGTACATGTTCATGTTCTTCTGGTTTTTTAACTTCATTTGTTTCCCTGGCAGATGTCCCATGGCTTTGAGGCCTTTGTCTGTGTGAGAGAGAATATGAAGGAGGGCTTGGCAGGACGCTTGGGGTTGTGTGGAGTAGCTGGTAGTCATATTTATAGTTGGTGTTGTCTCTTGGCTTATGCAACTTTGATAAGTGGCAGTCGTTCCGTACAGGTACGTGTTGTGTTGGCAACTCAGTCCTCCCTGAGTTCCCTCACCACTTCTGTGGTGTAGATGTGGTTCAGGTACAAGTTTTTGTAACGTCTGAATAGAACTTGTTACATCCACAGAACTTTGCTGTCATAGAATCCTTCATTTTTCATAGGCACTATCAAACTCCTTCATAAGCTATTACATGCAGCTCTGATTAATTGAGTTGAAAAGAAACAGCTTTTTAAGAGAGATCTTGCAGTCTTTGTGTGATAAGATTTTTCTGGGCTTTGTTGCGTATATATTTATATATATATGCTGCATTCTCCTTTTAAGGTGCTTCATTCATTTTTTAGTGCCCACTGTACCTCAGTGTTTAATGTTGTATTCTTGTGACTTGCTGAAATTCACAGTGGAGTTGGTCCTGAAGCCTCTGCAGTCTGCAGGGGAAGAGGAACAGTGTTCAGCTCTTATGAGGGTTTGAACCTTCTGGTTGCCTTTTACTTTTTCTGTGACTCTAAATGGATTTTTCTCTCTGTAGCTTTATGCCTTGAAAACACCTGCTCTAATTGCTTAGAAATATCCTCCATGTCAGCCTTTATTGCTCACTGTGATTATGCTTCTGGTAACCAGCAGACTCATAAAATAAGTTTCTCATAATAGGATTCCAAATGGAGTTAAACAATATGCAGAGTTCAAAGTGCAAATATGTGTTATCGGGGAAAGGAGATTATTCTGCTCTTCTTCAGTACCTTTAATTTGAGACTTCAGAAGGTGCTCTGCAGTAAGTACCTGCAGAAGTTTAAAAAAAAATCATGTTCTACCCATTTCATTGATGGAAGGTGTGTGTGTGCCTTTGCATGGCAGGGCTAGAGGTGAGAAGAAGGTACAGGCAAGTGCTTGAACTTCTGTACACTGTTTGTCATCAATTAGCAGCACTTGTACGTAAACTGTGCAAAAAGTTTTTTAAAAATGCTGCTTAATGTTACTGATTTAGCACCTAAGTGTTGTGTGAACGCTGAAAAAAAAATCTGTCATTGGAGGTTTATACCTTCAACTTAGGGCTGGTCTTGTGCTTCTCAGCAAAGTGAGGGTCCTGCAAGGCTGTCTGCAGGGGTGATGGATGAGCTATCAGCTTGGATGTGGCAATATGTTATGTTTGATAACTCTGCATGCAGAAACATATCACAGAGTTAGGTATTCTCACGACAGTGAATGCAGAGAGACGAGAAGATCCTCAGGCAGCTGAACATTCTCCTCTCTTGATCTTGATGTCTCCCCTGGCATCCTCCAGGTGGACATCAGAGGGTTGGGAAATTCTAGTTTAACATTGCAAATCAACTTAGTATATTAGTTCTTGTAAACTGTTTCTGGAGATTGCAGGATTGAGGAGGTGTTATTTATCATCACTTCTAGCTAAAGAGTTCCACCCATGCAAAATTCTTAGTGCTGAGAGAATTACACTTTTTGGTAGGCGGAGTGTTCTCAAAATCTCAAGCAGAGGAAAAGGTGGTGAATAGTTATTTTTGGGCCCTTTTAAAATATGAAAATAAAATTGTTGGGGTCAGTCGATGTTCTTTACATCAGCAACTTTATCCTCAAGAATATTTTGGTACTTTGGCCTTTGAAATTTAGGCTAGACTTCAAAGGATAGAAGGAATTTCCAGGGAGAATAGGGTGCTGTAGATGGTGGAGACTGGAGTTGGAGAAGGCAGTAAATGAGCGGAGGTTGTTAGATACTGCTGGTGTGGCTCAGATGGAGGAAGCCGAGCCTTGTCCCACACTGAAGCAGGAGACCTTCTGAGGGCATTCTGTCCCTCAGAAAATGCTGCTGAGGGCTCAGTCTGTGGTGCAGTTGCCTCTCACCTGTGTTCTAGGGGTTTTGCTGTGCTTGAATACAGCTGTGAACTTGTGTAGCAGCTGATGCAGGTCACAGGCTTGGTGACACCTTGTGCAGCTGCTTTGCTGTGCTCTAGGATGACCCTGCCTAAGCAGGGAGGTGGGACCAGATGACCCACTGAGGTCCTTTCCAAGCTGACCCATTTGGTGTGCAAAACCTGCTGGAGTGGTTTTAGCCATTTCCCAGTGGGACAGAGACAGTGAGAAGTCGAATTTCTTTTTTTAGGCATAGAGTGTATCATACAGCATAAAATCAAATACTGTGGGATGGCAAATAGTGTTTTGTAAACTAGTTGGCTGGTTGTAGCTGTGATAATCTGTGTTGATCAACCCTTTTGGTGTTTGCTACAAAATTTATTCTAAAAGGCATGGTAGCTCGTTCTCGTTGGTGGCAGTCCAAATCGTCTCTGCTGCCAAACTTGGCACTGGTGCCAGTGGTTTGCTTTAGCTGATCTAAGAATATAATACAGATGGTTTGATACTCAGCACAGATACGTACAGATGGCTTGAAACTTTCAGATTTCTTTATTTCATTCCATTGTTTCTTCTCGGTATATGAAGTATCTCTGAAGATATATATGTGTGTGTGTATGATA
>NW_008687283.1:0-3781 GCF_000695815.1 Acanthisitta chloris | reverse complement strand
CATTGTAAGACTTAATACTCTTCTGCTCTAAGTATCATGCTTCCCTAATTCACAAGAGTACCTTTCCTTTTATAGAAGCCACTGATACTTGTATGCCATTTTTGTTTTTTTAAAACAAGAAACAATTTTTACAATATGACCTAGAATTGCTGAAAGTTACTTTATATTTTTATATATTTTGTTTGTGTCTACAAATCTGGAGTTATCTGTTAGTTCTAAATTGTGTTTTACGCAACTTTGGCTTTCTATTCTTATAAAAGAAATTTCTCAGCCCTTAAAACTGGTCTTGGTATTTACATAACAAGTGTGTGAGCAAAACTAAAAAAGCTCATTTGTGCCCTCAGTATTCAGTCTCCACTTCAGTGGTGTCATTTAACAAACATGACATTATATAAAGGGGACTTGTGTGAACTGCTTTTTCATTCCACTTTGAAGCAGAAGGGTAAGTTGAATTTCCTTTTAATAAATGACAAGGAATTTCACCTAGAAGGCAAACCTGTTTCTTTCGATTTCTCTGGTCATATTTACATTTTAAAATTAAATTTTCCTTTATTAGTAATTTTTTTATTTTGCTTGTACTAGCAATTTTAGTAGATGAGGAGATGCCTGAAGGACAATAGATAGTAATGACTGATGAAGGTCATTAAAATTGGATTAAAACTGAAGAACTGGTAGTAATGACTGATGAAGGTCATTAAAACTGGATTAAAACTGAAGAACTGTTTTTTTTCCATTTTGCTATATAACTGATCAGGACTCTGACCTGCATCATAATCCAATTCTGAGCTGGATGCAGTAGTCCATTCAAATATAATTCCCTGAATGATCATCACCAGACAAAGAGTACCTGTTGTAATTGCATTTCCATATCTCAGGGATGTAAATATTCCGAGTCACCTATCGTAGGTTTCCGTTAGAGACTTTAATAATCTGCTCTCTGAGTGGTTGGCCAGCATTTTCACAGGTGTCTGCTAGCCTTCAATGCAGTAAAAAGTAAACAACTGATGACCCTTCAGATACAACACACAAAACTCAACAGCACTTTTAATAAAGCACATGTGTTCTCAGAAGGATTTGAAATTTCCACTCTTGAAAGTGGAAGTTCCTGACCATGAGAAATAGATAGTGCTATTAATTAACCAGATTCTATATGCTGCAAATTGATGACATAAGTGAATATTCTTATGTTCAAGAATATGTCCAAGGGAATTGTCTTTTATTAGACATTCCTCTAGAAAAACAAGTGAACTATGCCTTTAAAAATAGTTCGTGTTGATGCAGATTTAGGATAATATCAAAAGCCTTCTATGACGGAGTCAAACTGGAAGATGTGAACAATATTTCTTTATTTAAAAAAACTCACCTCATTTAATAAATGGTAATAAACTGATATTTTGAAACTGCTTGGCATTTATACTCTGAAACAAATACCTCTTATAACTGATGAACCCGGGTGTTAATAATCTTGCAGCATTCAAGCCAACCAAGATTTTATTCTCTATTTAAAGTGGAGCTGGATTTAGAACATATTATGTGTCAATCCTGAATTTTTTTAAGGATGGAAGTTTTTAAGAGCATGTAGTACAGGATCCTCTCTAATTTGTGCCAAGAGAAAAGTCTTGGGTATTGAGTTTTATGTTTTATATGAGAGTCAACCCATCAGGGACATGCCATTGGAAATGGATATCCATTCTGGCATCTTGAACCTTTCTTTAGCTCATATTATTTTAACTGAATGATGTCAACAACTGGGTATCTCAATGCCATAGTAACTTATAGCCCTTCAGTTCAGATGTCATACCCATGCCACGTACCACTTGCTGTGCTGTAAACCCATGAGGTATAGTTTCAGAGTGCTTTTCAGTCATGATATCTTGGCACTAAGATTATAACCCTACTTAATGTTATATCTGAAAGGATAAAATTAGATGAGTAAGCCAATTGCCAACCAGTCACAATGCATTTTTTACAAGATTAACATTTTCAAGCTTGTGGTATTTTGTACAAGACAAGATATGAATGTTAATTGAGCTATAACATTTTGTCCATGTGTAAAACACTATCAGTCTGTTTCTGTCAAAGAAATGTGCTTAAACAGTACTGTGCTTAAAGAGATTGCTTTACATTACAACATTACAACAACCCCTATAACAGATTGTGCCTTTCAGGTTAGTATCATATGCACCATTGAGTGACTATAGTCCTTACAGCCACCTAATGGCTTAAGAGTGATCTGTTACATCTGAGCCTATCGTTTCTCAAGAATTAATCTAACAGATAGTGACAGAAAAAAGGGAAATTTATCTTCACCTACTTCCAAATGTGTGGCTATCATTCTGTAATGAGCATACCAAGATGTATCAGTCTATAAACACTTTTGTGTACATGATACACAGCCAAGATGTATCAGTCTATAAACACTTTCGTGTACAAGATACACAATGGTAGCAAAATAAATCTGGAAAATCTCTTATACTTATAAAACTATAGCCTTTATTTAAAAAAGAAAATCATGCAAATTTCAAGAAGGGATGAATAGGGGGGGTGCAATTATATAAGACAATGCCTCAAATTTCTTACAGAATCATTGCATGACAAATGTGTGGCTTTTCTTACAGCTGGCCTGAGCAATCATGTTCTCTTACTCATCCTACATATGCATAGCAATAGCTGCTTTGTTAGTGACTTGCCATGGCTTGAGTAAATGTTCAGGAGTTTCTGGGCTACCTGGAGTCCCTGGACTGCCTGGAAGAGATGGTATGAAAGGATTACCACATCTACCAGGTAAGTAAACTTCCTGATTTTTGCAGCACATCCTTGTCATGAAGGCTGCATGACTAAAAACAGTTAACACAGAAGGATATGTCCCCTCAAGGAAGCAGCTCCATCCTTGTCATGAAGGCTGCATGACTAGAAACAGTTAACACAGAAGGATATGTACCCTCAAGGAAGCAGCTGTGTTAAGCAGAGGAAGGAAAACTGAGTGGAGGAAATGAGCAGTTTAATTTTATTATTTTTTCCAATAAGATAGGCCTTCTCTCCCTTTTGGGAGAAGGGAAGTGAACAGGCTAAAGCACTACCAAAATTATTCATAGATGTAGCACATCTCAGTTTATGTTCTATTTCATCCTGAAGTTCTCAGAATATGCATTTGTTGGAAAGAAAATTATGTTTCTCTTTTTCTGGTCTCTGAGAATCCTCTGGAATGGTGATGAGACCATCAATTGCAGTCTTCCTTGGGTGCAAGGCTAAGAAAGGAGAAAAAGACCAATGTTCACAAAGTGTTCTGTCAGTCAAACAGACTCTCTTTATTAGCTCAAATATGGGTTTTCTAACAGGTTGTGAAGAGCAGCAAGAGTTGCAACATTGCAACTCAGGGAGATGCAGCAATATTTTGTGCTTCTCCATTGCCATTTGTTTCAGTTGTGAACACTCTCATGGGAGCACATTAGTGACTTGTAGGACCTTTATTACCCACTGAAATTTGTATGAAAAAAGAATCTGCCTTTGCAGTGAATTCTCATTTTCAACAAGCAGTGCTAGATGGACTGTACTTCACACTATCTATGCAGAACCCTCTGCCACTGTTTATGTCTTCCATTAAAATAAGATCCCACTGTACAAGCACAAAGCATTCATCCAACACCTTAAAAAGAAAATGGTATGGTGCCACTGTTCCCTCTGTTTCTTCCCCAAAATCTCCTTTGTGCCTGTTCACTACCAGTTAGGAGAATAAAACAAATTCTCTTAGGCAAAGCCAGTGTCACAGATATAACAAACA
>NW_008687282.1:0-2702 GCF_000695815.1 Acanthisitta chloris | reverse complement strand
GGACAGGACAAGGAGTGATGGTTCCACTGCAAGGCCTGGAGGGACAGGACCCAGGGAATGGCTTCCCTGGGAAAGGGGAGATTGGGCTGGGACACTGGGCAGGAATTCCTGGCTGGGATGGAATTCCCAGAGCAGTGTGGAGTGTCCCAGGCCAGGGGGGATGGGGCTGGAGACACCTGGGATGGGGGAAGTGTCCCTGCCCATCACTGGGTGATCCTCAAGGTCCCTTCCAACCCAACCCATCCTGGAATTCCAGGATTCCATGGTGTGCCTGGAGTGAGCTCAGACCATACAGAGAGTCCCACCAGAATTCCCATTCCCAATGGTGACAGTTTTGGGTGGATTTGTCCTTCCACGTAAGGAATGAGATGTTTCACCTTTCTCCTTCCGAGGAGCTTTGGAAGGATTGGAATTGTTCCCATCAATTCCTCTGAGATGGATCCCTGGGGATGCTGGAGATGAGGGGAATGGGATCGGGTTCTGCTCCGAGGAGTCCATGCCTAACCCGTTCCTCCCTCCCATTCCAGACGGATTCCGCAAGGTTGTCCACATCGAGCAGGGAGGGCTGGTGAAGCCGGAGAAGGACGACACGGAATTCCAACATCCATACTTCATCCGAGGGCAGGAGCATCTCCTGGAGAACATCAAGAGGAAAGTCACCAGTGTAAGCTCATCCACCACATACAGTGGGTTGAGGTGGAGAACGGAGAGTTAGCCCAAAGTGTTGGTGATCCCCTGATGCTCCTGCCCATCCCAGGCTGCTCCTCCATCCCATTTTCCATGGATGTGATGCTCCTGCCCATCCCAGGCTGCTCCTCCATCCCATTTTCCATGGATGTGATGCTCCTGCCCATCCCAGGCTGCTCCTCCATCCCATTTTCCATGGATGTGATGCTCCTGCCCATCCCAGGCTGCTCCTCCATCCCATTTTCCATGGATGTGATGCTCCTGCCCATCCCAGGCTGCTCCTCCATCCCATTTTCCATGGATGTGATGCTCCTGCCCATCCCAGGCTGCTCCTCCATCCCATTTTCCATGGATGTGATGCTCCTGCCCATCCCAGGCTGCTCCTCCATCCCATTTTCCATGGATGTGATGCTCCTGCCCATCCCAGGCTGCTCCTGCATCCCATTTTCCATGGACCTGATGCTCCTGCCCATCCCAGGCTGCTCCTGCATCCCATTTTCCATGGATGTGATGCTCCTGCCCATCCCAGGCTGTTCCTCCCTTCCATTTTCCATGGCATTTGGTTCCTCCCGTCCCTTCCCGCTCCGAGGACGCTCGGATCCTTCGGAGCTGCCACCGGAGCGGGGTCGGAATCTGCCCTGACCCAGCTGAGCTGTGGTGACCCCTGGTTGGCATCTCCCTGAGCTTCCAGCCGTGGTGACACGCCTGGACCTCATTCCTTGAGGGAATTCCGTCGGGAGATCGGAGCCATCTGCTCCCATCTCCTGCCGAGCTGCTGGAAGTGCTGGAGGGGAAGGGCTGAGGCTGCTCCTCCCTCCCATCCTCCCCTGAGGGACCTCTTGGCTCTCCTGCCCATGATCTGACCTGCTAACGAGCTCCTAATTGCCCAGACCAACATCTGCTTCCTTGCTCCGGGCGGGAGTTGTGCTTGGATGAGATGTTGTTCCTGCTTTCCACCCGGATGTTCATCTTGGCTTGGCTGTTCCCAAGGTTTAGGGTTGACATCCGTTGCTTGGAGCTCTGGGGACACCTTCAGTGCCACCTGAGAACTTCCTTCCCGAGCCAACACCAGGATATTTGGGCAGGTTCTCCAAGAACTTGAGGTTTCCATCCCACCTGGAGATCAGAGGCTTTGGAGGTGCAAGTTGAGTCCCTGGAGATGAAGTTCTCAAGTGTCAGCACATCTGTTGGTCTCCAGGATATTTGGGCAGGTTCTCCAAGAACTTGAGGTTTCCATCCCACCTGGAGATCAGAGGCTTTGGAGGTGCAAGTTGAGTCCCTGGAGATGAAGTTCTCAAGTGTCAGCACATCTGTTGGTCTCCAGGATATTTGGGCAGGTTCTCCAAGAACTTGAGGTTTCCATCCCACCTGGAGATCAGAGGCTTTGGAGGGGCAAGTTGAGTCCCTGGAAATGAAGTTCTCAGGTGTCAACACATCCCTTGGTCTCCAGGGAGGAGCTCAGGCGCCTCCAACGGCACCGTTGAAGCTTGGCTGACCATTGGAGGTGGATCAAAGCTCCTTGACCTCTTGCCTTGTTCTTCCAGGTGTCCAGCATAAAGAACGAGGACATCAAGGTGCGGCAGGACAACGTCACCAAGCTGCTGACGGACATCCAGGCCATGAAGGGCAAGCAGGAGAGCATGGACTCCAAGCTGATGGCCATGAAGCAGTATGTATGTGGGGTGGGGCAGGACCTCCCCAGGGTGTCCTCAGGGATCTCCTTCCGCAGCCTCTTGGGTTTGAGCCGTTTTTGGGACAGGGTTGGGTGGTGGTGGCTCTGTCCCACCTTGAGGAGCTCCTGGTGAGGGCAGGAGGTGGTGGAGAGACCTTTGGGCACGATCAGAACCCACTCGAGGCTGGTGTTGGGTCAACCTGTGACCCAACCGTGGTGTGAAGCTGCTCTGGAGAGCATCTGTGCCTGAGGGAGCAGCTGGAGAGGCTGTGGGTGCAGGAGATGTGTGTGGGGATGGGAACTGAGGCTCTCCCAACCCTTTGGGTGGGAACTGAAGGTCTCC
>NW_008687281.1:0-573 GCF_000695815.1 Acanthisitta chloris | reverse complement strand
ACAGGCTAAAGGAAAGGTTTCCCCTCCCCCAATTCCTCCAAACCAGGGAGGAAAACATGGAGTGCAGTGGGAATAAAGTGCAGATGTTTAGTATCAGTTTGGATCCCATTTGTTAGGAATATCTTGTGGAGTACTTTCACTTTTCAGCCATTTGATCCTGTGCTCTGCCTCCATTTTCCATGGCATATTTGTCCCCAAATTCCCTCATTTTCATGGATCAGGTTCCTAACCCAAAAGCAGGTGTGGAAAATGTGGAATTCCAAGTAAAAGACCTTTAGAACTAGTTTTAAGTCTTCATTCCGACAGAAATTTATGGCAACAAAAAGGGTTGGAATTCCAGGGGGAGAATTCCAACAAAATTTGGGATTAAACTCCATCTTGGAATGTTAAACGATACTTCCAGGGGTTTCCAAGAGCTGAGAGGGAGGTCAGAATTCCTCTTTTGTCTGTACCAGCATTCCTGGCATACCAATGGATTCCTCACGGTGGGAATTACCGGGCCAGGGCATGGCCATCTGTCTCCTTCTCTCCCTCCCTTCCTTCCCTCCTTTCCCTTCCTTCCCTTCCCTTCCC
>NW_008687280.1:0-1326 GCF_000695815.1 Acanthisitta chloris | reverse complement strand
GAGGTTGTGGTTGCCCCAAGGAGGCTGCGGTTGCCCCAAGGAGGCTGTGGTGGAGATGCTGCAGATGTTGGAAGGGTTTTCACTCTGAGTCTGGACTTTTGGCTCATGGATTTTCCTTGTCCCCCAGAAACCCAAGCCCAAACCTCGTCCATCCATCACCAAGACCACGTGGGAGAGCAGCTACTTCGGGGTGCCCTTGGCCACCGTGGTGTCCACGGAGAAGCCGATCCCCATCTTCATCGAGCGCTGCATCGAGTACATCGAGGCCACAGGTGAGGTGGGGCCACCTGGGCACCTTCTGGGGCTACCTGAGACCACCCAGAAATGGTCTACAATCCAAGCTGAGCTTTGGAGGATCCACAGAAGATCTTGGGATGGGGCTGGAAAGTTCAGCCGTGGCTTCTGGTGACCCTTCGGGACGATCTGGGAGAGATTTGTCCTTTGGTGGCCTCAACATCTCCTGCTCTTCCCTCCCAGGGCTGAGCACGGAAGGAATTTACCGTGTGAGCGGGAACAAGTCGGAGATGGAAAGTCTCCAGAGACAGTTTGACCAAGGTAACCACCTCAAACTGGACCCTTACTGTGTCCTCCACCCCTGTCCCTACACCTCCTGAAGCTTCTCGGGTGCTGCTGGTGCTTTCCTCCCTCTCTCAGGTGACCTTTGGGCTCTCCACTTGGTGCCCACCTTGAGGTTGTCCAAGGTCACCCTCCCTGGAGCTCCCCCAACCCTCGGGGTGCTCCAGGACCCAGTGGTGACCCCAACTCTGTCCCTTGCAGACCACGGGCTGGACCTGGCCGAGAAGGACTTCACGGTCAACACTGTGGCAGGTGCCATGAAGAGTTTCTTCTCGGAGCTTCCGGAGCCTTTGGTCCCTTATGCCATGCAGGTGGAGCTGGTGGAAGCTCACAGTGAGTTCCTTGGGGGGTCCTGACCTTCCTCCAGCCCATCCCAAATCATCTCCTCACTGCAGATCCCTCTGGGGCTTCTCCTGGGCCGTTCCCACCCGTCCCTAGTGGAGCTGTTCTCCCCCAACCTCCCCCGAACACCGTGGGGTTGTTTTGAGGTTCACCCATGATCTCCTCGAGGTCTTGACCCCTCCCCAAATCCACCCCCAGGAGTGGGGGGGACACTGCCCTGACCTGAGATGGACCTCAACTCTTCTTTCCACCCCTTGGCAGAGATCAATGATCGGGAGCAGAAGCTCCAGGCCCTGAGAGAAGTGCTGAGGAAGTTCCCCAAGGAGAACTATGAAGTCTTCAAATACGTCATTGGCCACTTGAACAAGTAGGTGTTGGACTTCTTGGGCTTCCTGGGGTTGGCCAAGG
>NW_008687279.1:0-1479 GCF_000695815.1 Acanthisitta chloris | reverse complement strand
ATTTCCTGCAAGTTCCGTATCAGAATAGAAGTTCTCTCCCCCTCCAAAAAGCAAGCAAGGAAAGGTAAGAAGGCCAAGTTCTCTCAATCTGTCACTAATATGTTTCAGGTGATACACTTTAAGAATGGGTTAGCCCTCCCTGCTAAGCTCTTGTCTCACTTTCTGTCTGACAAGACCATGAACCTTTTATTCTGTGCTGTAATGCAATGCCTGAGTTGGGCAGATAAATCCCGTCCTTGCAGAGGTGCAGATAACCCTGTTTCCAGATCATTAAATCAAGGAAATTGTGAGTGCTGTGTCAGTGTGGTGTTTGGGCACTGGTATCTTTCTTTCCTTGCTTCTGGACATCAGTGTCTCAGAGGTGTGGGCTCTGTGTGGTTTGTTTTCTTGTGAGCATGTCTCGCCATACAGACACCGACTGTCTGCAAATTCTAAAATAGTACTGCCCAGAGAATAATGTAGTAGTTCCACCCAGACTGTGACACAGGCAATTTCAGCTCGCAGGGAGGAAATATATTCTTGACCATTCGAATGCAGCAGTCTTGTTTTCTCCAGCGCAGAGTTGAGAAGAAAAATGTACATCTTCCTTTGCCCATTTGAGTGGCATTGGTGTTCTATCTCCTTGAGGCTGCGTTGGAAATCAAGTGGCAGATGCGATATTGCTTTAGGTTGTCACTGTACAGAACTCTGAAAACTTGTTGTCTTTGGGTGGATTGCATGAAAGTTCCACAAGTCCTTCAAATAACATTTTCTGAAGATTGAATCAAGAAGAACTTGTAAAAACTACATTGAGTTTTGTCTCCTCATGGTTACTGAATCCGGAGGTTCCTTGATGGGAGTGGAAAGCTGTCCTGCATGATTTTTGTGTTAGAGCATTTGCATTCCCCTTTTTGCCCTTTCACCTTCTGCTCCATTAACTGCATTTGGCCTTTTCTTGCCTGTTCCTCTTAAGGAGGACTGTCACCCCATGTATAACAACTGATTGACTGATGTGTGTGATGCACGGGATATTCAAGAATCCTCACGCTTTGTCGTGCTTGAATCAAGAACTGTAACGTTGTAAACTGCTATACGTCTTAGTGTAATAACTGAAATAATGTGTAAGAGTGAAAATAAAGAGAACACGCTTATTATTTGCTTTAAGATGTAAGTATTTGTAGAGACATCTTTCGGAAAAAGCTCGGTCAGGGATTTTCAAAAGGCAGTGATGGGTGTTTTTTTTTACTGTGTCCCTTGAAGGAGGTAGTGCTGGATGGGCACATTTCCACAGTTCGGAGATGCAGGTGATAGAGTGCTAAGTACTCTGTTCATTTTGTTCCCACCGCGCTGTAGATCTGGAGGCTCCGAGCCGGTTCCTCGGACCATGGAAGGCGGCTCAGTCACTCCGGGATCACCCTCAAACTCCCGAAGCCGTTGGAAACGCCTTGTGCTGCTCTTACCTCCGCATTTCTGAAGGGTGCAGACTCACCTGCTGGGAGC
>NW_008687278.1:0-5928 GCF_000695815.1 Acanthisitta chloris | reverse complement strand
GGGGCGAGCACACGCCAACCGTGAAAGCTCTGCGGAATTTGCCCCCGAGTGCTTCACTTGCGTCAGATCTCACCCCGAGCGGAAAGCAAACAGCTTTGCGCCGAGTCAGGCTGACAGGTTTGTAAAAACGAGGAAGAGAGCGAGTCTTGAACAATCAGCAAACAGCACACACGTTAAACCAGAAAATCAAACCAAGTTTATTCAATAAACCAGAAAATTAAACCAAGTTTATTCAAAGAGTCTATTAGAACAGCACTTTCAGTCTTCTGCTCTTCACTTTTGTCAAACTACAACTTGAACTTTCTTTCACTCTCCTGCTCTTCACTTATGTCAAACTACAACTTGAACTTTCAAAATGAAAAAATGTCATAATTTCTTGCATGTAATCACTTAGTAAACCAAAAAGCAGTCCTCCATGCTCCAGGATGGGCTTTTTGTTTTACTTGGTACTTTATCCTAAACTTGTTTATTCAAACAAATCCTAAATTTGTTTATTCAAAAACTTCTTCAGCTCTCTGAGTTTTGTCTACAGCCAAGTACAATTCTGTGTACTTGTCATACTTCAGGACTTAGCCTGCAAGGTGCCTGAAAGCATTCCAGCTGACTGGGGAAAAATATATTTAGAAAAACAAAAACAAAAAAAAAAGAATCCTAATAAAGTTATTAGTCTGCAACTGGCTGGTAAATTACAAGGACTTCTGCCCTGTGACACTATTCAGGAGCAATTCCTGAATTATGACTCAGAATTCTGAGTTATGACTCAGAATGGCAACAGATTTGTGTGCAGGGCTCATTCTGTGATCAGACTATTTGCATAACGCCAGCAGAACAGTCAAAAGCATGTAACTTTTTTTAGAAACTCAAAACCTGTGTTCATGAACCACCAGTTCTACACAGGCTAAGAAGCCTAGTACAACTAGTGCTTCCTGTTTTTTTCAGAAGCTGAAGCAAAAGTTAAACCGTATCACTCGTGAAATTCTTTACATTCAATGAAAGCAATTATTCTATTTATTTTTTTCCACAAATATTCAATTACTCGTTAGTTAAGTGCATCAATACAAGATTTGAACAAACTGGGTTAATAAGATTTTCAACCACAATAGGTTATCAGAGCACACACTTCAACAGTTGCGCCTTCTTGTGTAAAATCACTCTTAACTATTCTGAAACAGCTGTATTCATCTGGTCAGTCTATATCAAGTGATAGGAGGAAGGAATCATTTCATCAATTTAAGTGAGAGGGGAAAAGGCTTTCCCCTTACTATCTGAATTTCCTGACCTTCAACAAGAGGAAGAAGTTAAAGCAAGCAGGTCAGTAAATACACATTATTAATATCCCCTTAAGCAGTAGCTTAACAACAAAAACAACAAAAACAACCAACAACAAAACCACACAACAAAAAGTCCAATCTGAAAACAAAGTTTGTTAGCATATTATGAATCTCTGGTTGCCTTGAAAGCAAAGTATGGAAAAAGATCACTATGAGACAATGCTACTCAAAGTATACAACACTCAAAGTGACAAGATATCCCACTAAACACTTTATATTAGCATCTGAGTACTAGGCAGCATTCTGTAGCTTCATTTATTTGGGAAATACATGAAATCACACTGTTTACACACTTGTAACTATCTTTGGAAGCCTATTTTCTAGTTGTATATTGAATACTTTTCTGCAGTGTTTAACTGATAGCTGTGCTACGGTTAGTGAACACAAAATTGGCATGTTATCCTGAAGTAAAGCAGTAAGGTGGCTTTAAGCATGGAAAGTACGGAGGCTTCTATTTGCTAATCATGATATAAAAGCAATACTTTCAAACTTAGTGTTTGCTAACAGAAGATCTAGAATATCCATACCACCCTGTGAATCCCCCCTTTATTAACAAAATCAAGTGCCAAATCACTACAGGGTCCAAAATATATCTGAAAAAAAAATACTTCCAATTGTTCACCTTTGTCTAGACTTTGCAAGACTAATCATTTTCAGATAAAACCAACAATGTGCAAAAGTTCCCAACATCACGTTAGGAATAACGAGTGCTACCAAGAGATTCTGCTGAAATCAAATCAGAAAACATAAAGCAGCTAAGTCAAGCCTCACACCTTGAGCAGTCACAGTGAAGACTCTGAACAATCTTAGTTTCCTGCATGAAGCAGTTTCTTTCTCTCTACAAGTTGAGATAACTAACCTTTGACTTTCACCTCATTGATATTAGGTAAAGATACACTGACACAAGAAAAATGCAGTTTTGTTGCTGCTTAACAATATCCCCAAACCTACCACCTTTTTAAATTTGCTAAAACAGTCAAATACTTTCCTTTTTGTCAGCCTTCTTTGGCCAAGTGTACCATTCTGCTAATCATGGACACTTTATTCAGAAAGTGCTTCCTGTGAAAACTGCTTCAGATAAATGAGTTAACCTTGCAAAATCTAGCTTCTCGTAACATGTAACTTGTCAACGCTGCATTACGCAGTTCTACATCTACAAAATACTTAAAACTTTACATCTGTCTTTTACCTTATCCAAAGTGCAATTCTCTCACCCCATGTTATGGGGCAACAACATTCTTCATAAATTCTACTGATAGCAGCCTATGATAAGCAAATAAGGTGCTTAGCTTATGCTTGGGATCTAACTGGTTAAGTACCACCAGAAAGTATAGCTCATATAGGCAGAGACTGCTCGTATCTACTGTCGCAGGGGTGCCACAGCTAAGTTTGCAAGCTCAATGAGAGCCAGTGCACCATGCAAACGTTCACGCTGCTCCTGGAGGCGGCGGTGGCAGGCAGCTGAGTGAGTGCTGTTCTTCTCTTCATCATCCTCTTCATCAGACTGAAGATACTCCATTGGGTCCTGCTGTTCCTGATCAGTTTTCTGGATTGCTTTGGTTTTCAAAGCAGGAGCACGCTGCTCCCTAGTCTCCCAGTATCTGTAACATCAAGCACACACAACTGACTTGCACACCATCAATTCAAAGCTGGCAAAAACCTCCCAAATAGTAACTTGCACTAAGCACTGCACTTGGCTTTATCTTTCAGCCCCTTGTATGGCACTATTTAAGGTGTCAAAAACCTCCTTTATTGAGAATTTTAAGTGTAAAGTGCCCAAGTGAACACCTGTGACAGATTTCTCCTCTACAAAGTGTTCCCAGCAGGCAAGGCTGGGCTGGTATGTGTGAGAGAAACATTTGGTTTTGGTTTGTTGGGGTTTTACTTTCCTTAAGAACAAAATGCTTTCTCAGACCACCCTTATAAGAATTTTGAGAAAGGTGACACCATGAGGGAACTTACTTTGCTAGCCACTCAGCCACAGCTTTATTGTCAGCCGTCTGCTTCTTACTCAGCCTGTCTGTGAGCTCTTCCCTCTTCAGTCGGGCATAAGGATGTTTGGGGCAGTGACGGTTTGCATGTGTGAATCTGCTCAAACAGCCTTAAACACAAAGTAACAACGTTACAGAAAGCAGCCAACCAACCAGTAAACTGTGGGATGAAGATGCCACTGAATCCAACCTTCCTCATTCACAAACCCCTAGGTTTGGTTGAAAACAGCATGTTCTAGGTGCCAGGTCTATAATATATCCCATCATTTTAAACATTAATACCTACTGACAGAATTACTGACAACCTACTGATAACTACATCATAACAATGTATACAATCCTTAGCTATGTATTTGCAGGATTATGCAGATTCTGAATGGCTCCTCCCTTCCCTAGAAGTTCCGTCAAAATTCAACCCCAAAGCTTTTATGCATCTTTGCCACACAAACACACATCCACTTCCAATACTGGTCTGACCCTAGAAAGCTGCAAATCGTCCTCTGATGACTCACCATTCTCTGAGCAGACAAAAGGCTTCTCCCCTGTGTGGAGACGCTGGTGAGTTTTGAGCTGCCCGCTCTGTACAAAGGCTTTCCCGCAATCTGGGTAGTCACATAAGTAAGGCCTTTCACCTTAAAAATAATGACAGAACAGATTTACGAAAGCTGACTGCAAGAGTCATAGTATCCAGGGGTGGTCCCTGGCTTGAGACTTACACAAGCAAGCAAGCTCTCCTTTTACCCACTCAGACACTTGCACATATTTAAGAAGTCCTGAGGTACTTTGAACCATGCTCTGCAACTGGACAATATACTTATTTCCAGAGAGGAAAAAAAAGTTTTCCCTTGTCATGTTTTCTGATTTAAGACTCCTAGGTAGCACTATGTAAGCTTTGTCCTGTTATGCACCTATAGAGCCAGAAATACATGAAGTAAATGGACCAGTAATGTAATTCAAGTTGTAACCAGATAAATCATACGCTTATCACAGCATGGACTAGGGTGAAATATCTGAGCTCAACATTATAACAACACTTGAGGCTGAGAAAAATCTGAAATATTTGAGAAAAGTTGTAATGATGGAGGCTGCATGAAAAACTTTTTCTAGATTTAAGACAACAAATTTTTCAAGACTTCACCATGCAAACTGGGATCAGAACACATGTAGCAGGTGTCTCCTTCATCCAGGGGATCTGATTGCAGCACTCTGCAAAGACATGCTATGGCACAGGAAGGTGACAAAACAAGGGTGAATTCTGACTTAGTAAGTCAGAGCAGTAACACCAGGGTAAACTCTGCCCATTTAAGTAGTTCTTACAAGTTCAATACCTTGTACAACCAAATGAAATAATAACTTATTTTGGCCAGAAACCATGAGAATACGCTGTTTAATATCATTAGTGACTTGAGTCAGAAGAGATCATGAGAGACAAGGTCTTTGTGGAGTTTTCTTGGGGGGGGGGGGGAGTGCTGGTTAGTGGTAGTATCCCTGATGTGAGATACAGGAGTTCACACTTTATTGCAAATACAAAATCCTATTGAAACACGAGGTAAAAAAAGTATTTGCTTGTTTTAAAAAAGCCCCCAGCATCTCCAGTCCAAGCTCAGCTGACTATTAAGTGAGTTCATTGTACATTTTAGCTTAACTGCCTACTAAATACAGTTCATACCACCTCCACCCTAGAAAATGAATGCTAGGTGGTGGGGAAAAAACAACTGGGTCGTGATTTTAAGAATGTGGACTCTTTCCTCAACATTTCACAGAAACACAGAATCAGAGACTCAGTCAGGTTGCAAGAGACCACAGAGGGTCATCTGGTACAACCTCCCAAACCCAACCTTCATTTAAGTTACACTTCTAGGGTATTACAGTGCTGAAGTTGCCAGCCCCTTCTTAAGTTGCTGTAACCTGTCACAGCAAAACTTCAGTTGCAATGGGAAAAATATGCCAGCAATAAGGAGACTAATCAGAGTAGAGGTAGTCAGAATGCAAAGTGCTACCAAGCTCCAGTACAGAGCACAAAGCCCAGGAAAAGTTCTGCATTTTGCAAAGTAAGCAGATAAAATATTTACACAATTTGCCTATACTGTTATAGCCCAAATTGCTGGTACACTTCTCCATGACAAACATGGCTGTAAAGACTTCGACTGACTAACAAGCACTGGAGGCAAAATATGATTAATGTACAAGGTAGCAGCCACAATAAAATATTAACAGGTCGAGTTTGTTGAGGTTCCTTTGTTGTTTGTTTGCACGGTTTTAGTTCCTTTCCTGGTGCTTCCTAAGAGGCTCGCCCCAGCTATTCGCACCTTCCCTCTACTCACCGGTGTGAGTTCGTTTGTGGGCTTGCAGCGACTTCTCTCGTGGAAAGACCCTGTTGCAGATATTGCAGCGTATTCTGCTGGAAGAGTGCTCTCCCTCATTGATCAAGTCCCGGACGGTGTCTGCTCTCGGCCGGCCGCGTCTTATCCCATCCTGGGTTGAAACAACGAGGGAACTAAACTCCGCACCTTCCCCTCCCCGCGGTTTGGACCGCGAGCACAACTTCACCTGAAGCCAGGGTGAGGGCAGTGCCGGGGAGCACGGACCCGCGCCGGACCGCGCCC
>NW_008687277.1:0-1420 GCF_000695815.1 Acanthisitta chloris | reverse complement strand
ACCAAGACACCTCCAAGCCCTCCCAAGACACCACCCAACCCACCCTAGACCCCTCCAAGCCCAACCAAGACACCTCCCAACCCACCCTAGACCCCTCCAAGCCCAACCAAGACACCTCCCAACCCACCCTAGACCCCTCCAAGCCCAACCAAGACACCTCCAAGCCCTCCCAAGGACCCTCCAAGCCCTCCCTGCCCTCTCACGTGATGGGGAAGTTGACGATGGTCGGGTTCTTCTCCACGAAGAAGTTGTTCTTGGTGAAACGCTTGATGCAGAAGATGAGGTAAGGAGGGAGCCGAGTCAGCTGGAAACGCTTTAAGAAATTCTCCTTGTAGGTTTTGTATTCCTTCTCGGTGACCCCGTTGAACTTGGCCAAGATGCTGAAGAGAGGAACCTGAGGGATGATGAGTTGCTCCTTCTCGTCCTTGTAGAGCGGCGCCGTGGGCAGGTCCAGCGTCAGGTACATGAAGGTTGACTCCACCATCCGCTCCTGGTACTCACTGTTCTGCAGCAGCTGAGCCTTCTCCTCTGCTGGCTGAGACATGAGGTCAGGGATGGGGGGAAAACCAACCTCGGTGGGAATGGGATCCTCCTGGTGGGACCTGATAACCTCCATGGGATCCCAATGTCCTGGTGGGGCCTGATAACCTCCATGGGATCCCAATGTCCTGGTGGGGCCTGATAACCTCCATGGGATCCCAATGTCCTGGTGGGGCCTGATAACCTCCATGGGATCCCAATGTCCTGGTGGGGCCTGATAACCTCCATGGGATCCCAATGTCCTGGTGGGGCCTGATAACCTCCATGGGATCCCAATGTCCTGGTGGGGCCTGATAACCTCCATGGGATCCCAATGTCCTGGTGGGGCCTGATAACCTCCATGGGATCCCAATGTCCTGGTGGGGCCTGATAACCTCCATGGGATCCCAATGTCCTGGTGGGGCCTGATAACCTCCATGGGATCCCAATGTCCTGGTGGGGCCTGATAACCTCCATGGGATCCCAATGTCCTGGTGGGGCCTGATAACCTCCATGGGATCCCAATGTCCTGGTGGGGCCTGATAACCTCCATGGGATCCCAATGTCCTGGTGGGGCCTGATAACCTCCATGGGATCCCAATGTCCTGGTGGGGCCTGATAACCTCCATGGGATCCCAATGTCCTGGTGGGGCCTGATAACCTCCATGGGATCCCAATGTCCTGGTGGGGCGGTCCTGGGGGGCCCTGATAACCTCCATGGGATCCCAATGTCCTGGTGGGCCCTGATAACCTCCATGGGATCCCAATGTCCTGGTGGGGCCTGATAACCTCCATGGGATCCCAATGTCCTGGTGGGGCCTGACATCTCCTGGTGGTTCCTGACACCTTTCATAGGATCCCAACACCCTCCAGTGGATCCCAACACCTCCTGTTGGATCCC
>NW_008687276.1:0-1906 GCF_000695815.1 Acanthisitta chloris | reverse complement strand
CCGGCGGCTGTGCCAGCGACATTCCTGTTCGTCCCAATTTCAGGCTCCTGCGCCGGCGATCCAGGGGGATTTGGGAAGCCACCGTGAAGGAGGATGCGGCTCCAAAGCTCTTGTCATCATAATTGGCCGAATTTTGGTTAATTAGTGCTGTTATGGCCTCGGATCGTTGTCTTCTCGGGGCTGAAATCCTCGGGGCTGGAATGCTGTGACCGGGGACATGGAGCTTCCCAGCTCCATCCAGGTGGGATTTATCCAGTATCACCACGTGTCCAGGTGAGGGTTGTCATCTGCCATGGCCTTGGTAGATCATCTCAGCCCCTTCCCATCCTAGTGCTGTTATCCCACAAGGATTTATCCGGTAGAACTCTTTATTCCGCAGGGATTTATCTGTGGCCATGGGTGGAAAGAGGAACTGGGACCACATGGTGAAGTCCCTGCAGAATCCTCGTCCTGATCTGAGGAAAAACATGGATTCAGCAACAAGAAACGCAGGGAATTAAACAGTTTGTAATTTTTCCACATTATGATTCCAAACCTTTTTTTCCCCTTCTATTTTAGGTTAAAATGGGATAAAAATAGGGATAAAGTGGGAGGGGGAGGAGGTGCTGCAGGTGGCTGAGTAGAGATTCCTGGGGAAAAAGGGACACCTGTGTTACCATATCCCTGTGTTTCAGATGCACGTGTCCCTGACACTCTGTCCCCATATCCAGTGTTCCAAATCCCCACTGTCCCTTTTCCCAAGCCCAAATGTCCCTGTGTTCTATATCATAACGTCCAATGTCCTGGTGGCCCCTATGGCCCTGGGTCCTGATGTCCCTGTATTCCAGCTCCTTGTGTCCCAATGTCCCCAACGTCTGGTGTCCCTGTGGTTCCAGATCCTGATGGCCCCGTTGTCTCATGTCCCAAATGTCCCAGTGTTCCAGATCTTGATGTCCCAATGTCCCCAACACCTCTTGTCCCCGAGCCCAGTGTCCCTAATCAGAGTCCAAACATCCCAGGTCCCGATGACCCTTAAGGCCTGATGTCCCAGTGTCCCAGTGTCCATGAGGCTTGATGTGCCTGTGTTCCATATTCTGATATCCCTGTGTCCCAGTGTTCCAGGTCCTGGTGGCCCCAATGCTCTATGGCCCGATGTCCCTGTGTTTCAGATCCTGATGGCCCTTATGACCTAATGTCCCCAGGCCCCAGTGTCCCAACATCCATGCGTTTTGGGTTCTGATGTCCCCAGTACCCAGTGTCCCAATATCCCTGGGTCCTGTTGTTCCCAAGCCTTGGTGTCCCAGTGTCCTGTTGTCCCCAAACTGCAGCATCCCAATGTCCATGGGCCTTGATGTCCCCAGATCCCGATGTCCTGGTGGCTCCATGTACAATGTCCCTATCCTCTGCTGTCACTGTGCCCTGGGAGGGACAACCTGGGAAAGCCATGTTGTGTGTGTGTGTGTGTGTGTGTTTTTCCCAGCTGGAAGAAGGTGGCTCTGCTCCCACTGGGCTCTGGGAAGCTGCTGAGGACCAGAACTGTCAAATCACTCAGTTAATGGGTCAAGTAATTAATTAATGGGTCAAATAATGCAATTAATTGGTCAAGTAATTCAGTTAAAGAGTCAATGAGATATTGCAGGAAACCCAAACATTTTCCTGATTCTTCCATGTGGTTGGAACAGTCGTGGGGGGACAACAAGGAGTTGCAGTGACCCCAGGGGGTCCTGGAGCCCTGATTGGGTATCACGACAGTGTGGGAACTACGGGAGCAGGGGGAAGGGGTAATTAACTGAGCCCGTTCAGAGGAGCCTCGAAAGGGCCGGTGGGGTCTGTCCCGGCCCAATCCCATTCCCGAGCCCATCCCGGTTCCGGGACCTGCGCTAAACCTCGGCGGGCACTGCTGTTGCCACAGCAGCCGCACCTCCCG
>NW_008687275.1:12797-29585 GCF_000695815.1 Acanthisitta chloris | reverse complement strand
ACTGGGGGCTCAGCACAGCACTGGGGGTCGGGGGCTGCTCACAGCCGGTCCCCGTGGGGGCGGCTCGGGCTGCTCGCTGCTTTTGTCCCTTCCGGCACCTCCCGCAGAGAAGGAGGATATTTGATGTGCTGAGGCTGTGGAGCAGCAGCACTGATAGGTTTTCCTTCTGCCATCTCCCCGGGAAGGGCAGGAGGTGCCTCCCAGCCCGTGGCTCAGGCCCCGAGGATGCTCGGGGTGGGTTAGTTGGGGAGCACTTTGTGTTCACAGGGAAGGTTCAGACCTTGACTTGTGCCTGTCTTCATGTCCTGGATATTTTCTGGTGTGCAGCCCTGGGTTATCTGTTCCAGCCAAGGAACTTGTGTGTGTGCTGAATTCTTCAATACAGCATCCTGCAAGTTAACCAAATTGAACCTTTTTCAGTCTCTTTGTTTAACCACCCCCACGCATTACCCAGTGATTACTGCCTGGTGCTTTACCTAAACCAGAAATGATTGTCAGTCTGTGTGGACAGAATGTAGTCATGTTCCCTTTAAAGAAAACAAGGTGTCTGATGAGAGTAATGGCTCTGAAAGATCAGCTTCCTCCTAGATGTTCTTAGGTAGTTTTGGTCTCTGCACCTACTGTTAAGCTCTTTGTAAGCCTCTGGTTGCTCTCATTGTTTACTGAAGGGCTCACAGTGCTGCTCTGTACCAGACAAAAGTCATTAGAATGTTGTCCGAAGCACAGAGTGAAAACTCCAAAGACCTGCAATTATTCATCACTGTGGTCTTGTGTGGTAAAATCATTCCTAGAGGAATGGAAAAATGCTCTCAGTCTGGAGCTCAGCTAAGGGAAGTAAACCCACACCACTCTGGCCACGCAGTGATAGATGAGCTTTGCATCCCAGGGATTAAAAGACATTTCTCTCATTGCCTTATTTCTCAAGTTCTTAATAGACTTGATCCTTTCAAAGTTCTTCTTTGCTCTTACTGGAGAGCCAAGCAAAGCCCTCACAGTGTGAGAGTTTCCTTCCCAAGTTTGATGCCATGTGCCAAACTTGTGAATGCTTCCCTTGGAGGTAATAAGTTCTTATTTCTTCTGCACTTTGCGGTGGAGATGGAAGCTTTAATAGTTATTGTTATTGCAGTTTCAGAAAGTGTATTTGTTTAGCATTGTTCAACACAACAAAGGTTACAGAAAACCTAAACTCTGCTGTGATTCCTTCTTCTGTGTCCAGAGGATTTGCAGAATTCCAGTGCATTCTAATACAGTCTTGAATGTCTTTAACCAACTTTCCTGTCCAGTCTGAAGCCTTTTTATGCTCTGCATGATTTTTGCAGCAGGTTTGCCTGTCTTGGAGCTTTGTGTCAAGGAAGGTTTTGGAGCCTTGTCTTGGAGATTTGTGTTAAGGTCTTTGATTTTTCAGTGCAGCTGCATTGACTTTCTACAGTGGGAGAAGCAAAGAGTATTTGTCTGGAATGCAATTGCTGAGTTAGTTGCTGGAAGTATTTCCACGGTCTTTGAGGAAAGGGAACCCTGTACAGATTACTCCTGGTGATGTCAGAGGAAATGAATTTTAGCCAAGTACTGTTTGCAATAAGCACTTTGATCCTGGCCCACCTGACTTAGATCACCAAGCACATCAAGTGGAAGTCCTGCTGGTTGCTGTTCACGTTTCAAGCTTGTTCTAAACTTGCCTAAATTTCTTGACTTGCTAATTTCTCACATTCATCTGTGTCTTCACTCAAGTTCCAGTGGAAGAACATTCAGTTTTCAGGCTCTGCATAGGCTCTGCTTGTTGTGGCCTCAGGTCTGTCCTGCAGGAAGGTCTGTGCTGTGTGTTGGGACTTGCTCAGAAAAGCTATTTTTTAAATAGCTTAAAGACTCTTCCCTTGTCAGAATTTCTCCTGCACCTCCCTGTTTGAACCCTTTAAACCAGAACCTCTTTGCTGTTGAGCTTTTCTAGCACTGGGACTTTGAAACTGTATTTTATATGGCTTTGACCTATAAAATATTTGCTGATTTTTTTTTTTACACAACTCTGACTAGCCAAGAACCATCAAATTAAAACAGATGGGATCTTATTACCTTGAATGCCAGCACTTAGGGATTAGGCACAATCCATCCTTTTTATGGAAAACCTACATATAAAAGTGTTGCCATAAACTGTTAGCCAAGGAGAGGTGAGAATAAAGTGAATGAGCAGAAACGAAGCAGGAAAACAAGGCAGGGCAGGAAGGTGTGTGCAAACTCAGGAATCAGAACTTAGTGCAAAATTCCATGACTAAACAGCCCAACAGAAGTGTGAAAGTGAAGGGAAATGGGGGGATTGATATGGATTTGTAGTGATGGAACTAGGGCCTGACCCTCTTTGCTGGCTGGACTATCCAGGGTGCCCCAGAGTGGAACACGGTTGGACTCGACCTTTGCTTTGCTTGTTTGTGTGTTTGTTGCCATTTAAGTGGAGGACACGTGTTTTCCTGCCATGCTCCTTTATCCTCTTGCCCAGAAATCCTGTGATCCCAGGGAAACTTTTGTTAATGAGGCGTGGAAATAAGCAACATTTTCCCTCAGAAGGAGGAGAGGAGACAGAAAAGAGAACAAAAGCCAAAGATGGAAATTCACTTCTAGTGAAATGTGATTTGTGGAATAACAGAGAAAAGGTCTTGGAATTGGTGAAGGTGCTGCTTGGAAAAAGCACTGCACTTTCAGGATGAAGGAAGGTGTTTGTGAATAGGCTGTGTGAGAGAGTTGTGTTCCCCAAACCTCTGGAACTAACACCCCCAAGGGTCAGTCACACAGAGTGGAATATTGCCCATTGCTGCCCAGTTGGAACGAAGCCCTGGATGTCCCCAAGGGTCACAGCTCTGCTTGGGGCTGCTGAGTGTGTTACAGGTAGTACCAAACCAGCTCCTGCTACAGCTGTGGCAGCAGTTTGGGTGTGAGGGATCAGTTGTGCTCAGGGCCCTGTCCAAGTGCAAGGCACAAGCTCAGACAGCAGCTCCCTGTGCCACCCTGCACACAGGTTAGTGCAGTAATTCAGGGGGAAAATGACACTACTGCCAAAAAAAAAAGGGTCAGGGTGCTGGTTTACCTCTGTGCTCTCTGGATATGCTGCATGGAAGAGAGCAGGGACACAGGGAAGAGAGGAGGGACACATGGAAACAGAGTGGGAGCTCATACATGGCTCAGGTTGAGCATCAAGTGCTTCACCCTGAGGGAGGTAATGCTTTGACACATCTGTGCTGTCCCAAGACGTTGTTGGTACAGTCTGGAGTTGCTCCAGATTGCAGGAAGTTGTGTTAGTTGATTTTAATGCAGTTTGTCTGTTGTAAGAATGTGGTTACCGACTCAAATGTGCATTTCTGTGACCTCCCTGAAACCTTCCCTGGCAGGGACAAACCTCTGTTTGCAGGTGAACCTGTTGGGGGGTTGTGCTGTGGTTTGGGTGTTGGTTCTTTGCATTGGTTTTCCTTTGAAGAGTGAAATGAACAACACAAAAACAATGAAAACTGAAAGTCGCTGAAGAGTTGAGCTTTCATCCTTTTTTTTTTGACATGCATTTTGCCTTCACTGCTTGGAATTGCAATTCCCAGCTCCAGTTCTCTAGGCCTTTCCTAAGAGGGAAGGAAATAAGTGCTACTTTCATTAGAAGAAATCATGCGAGTTGCAAAGATATTTTGGACTGTAACTCTTCAAGCAGCAAAAACTGGTGATAGGGGAAAACAAGGGAAGGAACAGGATTCCCTTTGTGTTTTCCTAACTAATGTACTAACATTATAGATTGATATCCGGGATGGTTTTGTTTGTTTCTAGTTGTTGCTAGTAGTAGTTGGCAATATTTAGGAACAAAACACACTTTTCACTTAGGAAACTGTTCCATGGCTTGAAGGAGCTTCGCCACCTCTAAGAATTGCTTCCCTTTTTCCTGTCATCATGACACAGCTGAGCTCAGGGCCACGAGTTGCTGCTGCTGAATGCAGTTCCCTCTCACATCACATGGACATTGGGTTCAGAGAGGAGCAATGAGGCTGGGGAAGGGATTGGAGCACAAGTGGCATGAGGAGAGGCTGAGGGAGCTGGGGGTGTTCAGCCTGGAGAAGAGGAGGCTCAGGGGAGACCTTCTCACCCTCTGCAACTCCCTGACAGGAGGTTGGAGTCAGGTGGGGGTTGGTCTCTTCTCCCAGGCAACCAGCAGCAGGACAAGAGGGCATAGACTCAAGCTCTGCCAGGGGAGGGTTAGGTTGGATCTTAGGAAGAGATTTTTTCCAGAGAGAGTGCTCAGACATTGGAATGTGCTGCCCAAGGAGGTGGTGGATTCACCATCCCTGGAGGTTTTCAAGCTGAGCCTGGATGTGGCACTTAGTGCCATGGTCTGGTGACCACAGTAGGGTTGGATTGATGATCCTGGAGTTCTTTTCCAACCAGGTTGATTCTAGGATTAGGAAGATATTGCTGGGGTTTAAGCATTTCCAAGTGGTTCTTCTCTAAATCTCCTCTGGTCCTGGGAAGATGAGTGAAAGCTGAAGATGCAGAACAGAGGGAGATGTCTAATCTGCATCTGAGGTGGCAGCAGAGGTGGAAGCTGCTGCTGTGCTGCTTCTCCTCTGGAAGCTGCACATATCTAACAGACACATTGTGCCCATATAGAATATACACACTGAGAGTTGTGCAAGGATTGCAAAGAGCAAAGTGTTTTCCTTCAGTAACCTTTTACTCTATGTCCAAAACCAACTGCTTAATAGTCCCAAGTAACTCCACATCGTAAGACAGGACATGATTTGATGTTTGTGGTGGGTTTTAAGCTACAAATCTATTTAAACTGGTATCTGTGGGTACATACCCTATGCCTTTCTGAGTCCAGTGGTGGTGGCTGTCGAGTGAGGGAGGTAGCTCAGGTCTAGTTTGGGGTTTTTTACAGATTACAGATGTGATGCAGCTTTGAATACGATGCCAGGGAGCTCATAGAGACACTGCTTGTTCCACTCTGCTCCCACACAATGTGTTCCAACATTTGCAAAGTCCTGTGTAAGTTTTCAAGCCCCGTGGCTGCCTGCAGAGCTCAGTGCTAACACAGAGCATTTTGTGATGCTGTCAGGACTCTCTGGTGGTATCTTCATGGGAGCACTCGAGCCCCTGATGCACCAGGGATGGATGTCAGGGTTTATAACTCAGGGAGTGTTTGTGCAGACAATGTAGGACGTTACTGGGTACTCCCATGCAGTGTTAACCTCCTGTGACCCGCTCTACATCTACACACCCTTCTATCCGTGGCATGGGGAGCTAAGGAAATGCTGCAGAACTAGGCAAAGAGGATTTTTCTGGAGCTGTGAGTGAGCTGGAGACTTGTTCTCTTGCAGAAGGTTTTGGTTTCTGTCTCTCAACAGCCTTTGAGAGTTGTTTCATTTTAAGCGTATGCGGCAAGGAGATAGGAGGGGAAACTTCTGGAAAAGGAAGAAAGTAGGAAACATTGGAACATGATTCACTGTTCTTGGCCAGAAAGTGCAGTGGAGGTTACAGCAGGATCTGCAGCTATGATTCCCAAATTTATATCACCCGTTCTCTCTTTGTTACTCTTTTTTTCTGTGCTGCTTTCCTCCAATCCCAGTTTACTCAGGAAGTAAGAGCTGCTCGAGGATTTTAACTATGTAAAGATGAAAAATGCTTATTTTTATTTAGTTGTATGAAATGACTTCTGAGTAACTGCCATGATTACATAGCTGCAGAGTCTGATTAACCCTGGGAAACATAAAGCTGCAGTAGGCACAAACTGAAGTGGAATTGGAAGTAATTCATCTTTCAAACTGAAGAAGGACAGATGAGTTATCTTGGTTTTTCTGGGGAAATGGATACTTTTGTTATCTGGGAAACCCAAGTTAAGAACTGCTGAACTCTCTGTGGCTGTAGGAGCTGAGAACTGCAGCACTGAGGATAATGCCTGAGATCTCTGGAGTTCTTTATCTCCCAGACTGGAGATACCTGGAGTGGGAGATGCATTACCACTCTGTGATAGGAATGTCAGATTGAATCCTTTCATTGGGGGGTAAATAAACCATGGGCTCCAGTCCTCTGGAATCTGGAGGTCACCCAAGTAACAGCTACAAACTGGGAGAGGTGTGGAGAAGGAAGGAGAAACCAGTTTGTGCCTCTGGTTGATTGCAGAGAGTGTGCAAAACGGCTTAGAGGAAGGGCAGAAAAGTGACACATGTTGTTTGCAATAAACATTTCCTGATGTCTGAGGATTGGGTCTGGGTTTGGTGGTTTGTTGTGATTGCTTTGACACTCTGTAGCTTTCTAGGGAAGTGATTTCTGGGTAGGCTTAGAAATGTGCCTGCAAAAAATCAACAATAACCAGGAGTCATTTTATGAGGTGTGAGCTCAAAGCAGGCCAGGGAGACTGAGAGGTGTGTGCCTGAGTGCTGCTTTGTGCTGAAGCTCATGGCTGAGTGTTTGCATCCTCTGCTGCCACATGGCATTGCTCACATTTGATTCCTACCAAGGTTATATTTCCAAGGTCTGTACAAACCCCAAGTGTGGCTGGAAGGAAAGGGAGAACAAATAGAAGCAGAAGGAGGTGATTCACATATTTGGTTTGTATGGTTTGTGTCTTCATAGTGAAAACACAGAAACCTTCAAAGGGAGACTTGGCATTCTATGGGATTTGCCACCCTGAGCATCTCTGTTCCCTGAGCATCACCATTCCCTGAGCATCTCTGTTCCCTGTGCTCCTCAGCTTCCTGCTCTGAACAGTAAAGGCTGTGGAATAACTTGTCATTCGTGGTCTAAATGCTGTAGGATGTGAATCTTTTTTGCTTGTTTTAATGACTGGACATAGCAGTATCCCCATAAATGGGTTTTGATAAAACTGGTTTAGTGAGTCCTATGTGATTTAAAAGACATTGCCTAAGTTTTGTAGACGTTGTTTAAAAACTAGTCCCACACTTCTCTTCTGAAGAAAGTTTTTGTGTGTTTGCTTTGGCTAACAGTGTTGTTCTGCTGCAGCTCTCTCAGTGCCTGCTGCATCTTACAAGCAAACCTAAATTTCCCCTGATTACAGTTCGTTCTCTCAGAGCAAAATCTTATTTTTCTGGTGGTTGGGGAAGACAAGTGACTTTTAAAGAGGTTATCAAGCAAGAGCAGCCTGAGACGAGTCAATAAGTAGTTAATTGTGAATTCAGGTGGGTCCATAATCAGTGTTGGTGCAGATAATGAGGTTCACCTCCCGTGGATTCCTGTCTCCTGCACAGCAGCTGTCTCCCATGTTCAGCAGTTTGTGAAATGCTGTTATAATTGGAAGCATTTGTGTGACTTATATTGTTTGCTCCTGCTTCAGCATTAATAATGTGATAGTCAGGGCGGATAAACACCAGGGATAACTCAGTGCTCTTTGGTGTTGTTATGGTTTTTACAGTGGCAACGTTTTACTTTCTTTTTGGTTTAGATTTGCTTTTTCCATGTCTTGGCTTTGAGCTCTTTAGGCTCCTAACATGTTACCTTCCCTTTGCAGGGACTGGCTGAAAACAAGGTCAATAGGACCACGATCTGTTTTCTAGATTAATTGAGATATTAGGTATAATTATCTCTACAATTATGTAGATGTTATACATTAGAAAAAAATTTCTCTCTGTGGTTTGCTAAATGTATCCATAGTTTCTCCTCTGAAGGGATGACCTGCAGATGTCCTTTTGGAGCAGCATATTCATTACAGTTGAACATGTTGAGCCTACATGGATCCTCCTCAGTTTGGCTATTTGTGTCGAGCCAACAGTTCTGCTCACTTTAAAATACCATTTTGCACTTGTGGGATTTAAACTGACTCCAGCAATGGACACATTAGGCTTCTGAACACCTTTTGCCACTGTTCCCACCTGCTGCTGACACAGGACATTGTGCACCTGGAGCAGTGACCTCCCTGCCCTGTTCTGTGGCTCCATTCCATGGAAAACTTGCTTTTTCTGCCATGCTGCTGTGGGTAATAGTCCTGCAGCCACTTACTGAGACTCCTGACACGTTCAGTGCTGTCCTGCTGCATTTTGGAGTGTGGCATTAGTATTCCTGAACCCTGGGAAAGCCTCCAGTTCTCTGGGCTTGCATTATTCCTTTTCTAATGAGGATAAACTAATGAGGGACTCGTTGGGGAGTTTGAATCTCACTTTTGCACTTTGTCTGCAGGTGGCAATAAAAATCATTGACAAGTCTCAGCTGGATGCTGTGAATCTGGAGAAGATCTACAGGGAAGTGCAGATAATGAAGATGCTTGATCACCCACACATCATAAAGCTCTACCAGGTAGGGGCAGTGGTGGCTTTTCCCCCTTCTCCCCCATCTCTTTTGCTCCTGGCTGAATTCTTCAGACAAGGAAAACTCTTGAAGGTTTTTAATTATGCCTTCTTTTTTTTTTTTTTTTCAGTACACATAGTTTTAAATGTAGGTTTGGTTTATATTGTGTCTCTTCTGCTCCATTCTCTGTTCCTGCTGGCATAAGGCAAAAAGTTGGAGGTTGTTGGCATTGCTGCTTTATTTAACTCTTGCCTTCAAGGCTTTCCTGAGGATATTCCCTCTGGGATCTCCTTGTTAGTGTTTAACAAACAGAGACACACACTCTTGTCTCAAATACTCCTGACTCAGCAGGCACATGGTGATTTCTTTATGCTAGAACATTGAATTTAAGTTCATCTGATGATGTCTCTAAAGGCAAATGAGCACAAGGACTTGGACCTGATGATGTCTCTAAAGGCAAACTGAGCACAAGGACTGGGACCTGTGCTGAATAAAGGTGAAGATCCCAGTTCAGACTAGTTTAGCTTTAATTTCATCCTCTGGAAAGAGACTGGCCCTTCAGCTTTAAAACACTCACTCCCCAAGTAGAAGTGATGTTAGGGAGTTAAATTGCTAACCAGTTTGAGCAATATCTCCCACAGTTCCTTCTGAATGATGGACAACACACAGAAATGGTAGGGCAGAGTCTGAGAACAGCTCAGTGACTGGAGAACACTGGCAGAGAGGGGAATTGTTCTGTGGTGCTTAGCCCATCACTGCTGGGGGATTGGCTGGTGAAAGGTGCACTGGGATAGAGGAGTTTATTGCTAAAACAGCCCTGAGGTTGTCTCACTGGTCACTGCACTGTGAGGTGCTGAATTGGCTCATGCCAAGGAGCCACTGAGGATTGTCAGAGCTGGGTAATGGTGAGATTTAGAATGGATCCATATCCATGTAATCCCCAAGCTGTGGCAGCTTCCTGCCTCCAAAGGCTGGTTCAAAACACTTTCCAAACTGGTTTGATACAGACATTGCAGTCAGGATCTGCTCAGCTGCTTTAAACAAAGGTGCAGGAGGAGCTGAAGAACTTCCACCTCCTTGTCTTGTTCTCTGGTAGTTCTGCTGGTTTCTCACTGTATCTTTCAGGATTTGCCCTCTGAAAGGAGCTTGTTTGATCAGTTCCTCTGGTGCTCTCAAGCTTGTGCCCAGATAAAATGCAAATATCCAATCCACCAAGGTCTTGTCCACAGGCAGCTGATGCTGAACTGTTGTACTGAGGTAGCTGAATAGGCCCAAAATGTGTTGAAATTGTTGTGCTGTACTGAAGGCAAGTCCAAAATGACTTTTTGAAGTGGAGGACTTGTCACTTTCAGTGAATCTTTCCATTCTGGAGCAAGGCAAAGACTTTCATACCTTTAGCAGAAGAGAACCATGAAAATGAGGCTCCACTTGGGTGTTTGTCTGCTTTGTGCTCTTCCCACAAGCAATCTCATGTGTGATTTCTCCATCAACAGGTGATGGAGACCAAAAGCATGTTGTACCTTGTGACAGAATTTGCCAAAAATGGAGAAATTTTCGGTAAGAAGAGAATCATTTCATGTTCAGCATCTGAATGCATGTTGGTCTCTGTGCAGCTAAGGATCTTTTGGGGTCTATTATTTGAGACTTCTTATTTCTATCCAGTTTTTTTCTCAATTCATTCTTTTTCCTGATTGTTAGAGTGATTTCTGAGTGGCTTTTGTAACTGAGGACATTCTGCTGTGTATGGATTTGCCACTCTCTATGTCTGGGGAGGAGGAACAGAGTCCAGCTGGTGTCCACATTCTCAGTGCCCCTCATTTCTGCTGTCTTGAAGTGGTTTCTGTGCCCAGGGACTGGCACACTGCCTGCATCCCATTCCCAGCCTTTCCTATTTGCACTCTGGTTAATGCACAAACAGGATCCAGCCCTTAGTGAGACATGGTGTGTTCTGCTCCTCCAGCACAGAGAGTGGTGATTGCAGCATAAATGACCTGTTCCACGCAGGCTGCGAGACCTGGTGGAATCCTCAAGTGGCCAAGGTGGTTTGGAACCTTTAAATAAACCCTGACAGGCCAAAGCCATGGAGCAAAGGACAGCTTGGATTCATTGGTGTGTGCTGCACTGCTAACAAACGCTGGATTAACAGCTCCCTGGGCTGGCTCATGCTCAGGGTAATTTAGTTTGTGCCTTTGATATCTGACTTCACCTTGATATCATATGATTTGTCAGTCACTTTGTGACTGAATGATATTTAGCTTGCAAATATTGTGATCTCCCCTCACTGCCAGGCGTGTGTTTGTTCTTGTGCTGTGCCAAGTTAAACCAGATGAAAGCGTTTGAAGCCTTGGGTAGGTTAGAAGCTCTGAGGAGAGTTTCCAGGTCTGCAGGTCCCAGAGATCAGATTTGATCGTAAAGAAAGAAAAGTTTAAATGAAAATACCGTCGTATTTTACTACAAAATGCCACAAAACACAAGCTGACAAAGGCAGGTCTCCTGCTGGGGAGTTGTGCTGGGAAGGTGATTCTGCTTGGAGCATACAACCACCTCAGAACAGATGATTGATCACTGGGTACAGAATCTATAATCATTTGCTGCTCCTTGGCCATTCCCTACATTCTTTGTAGCATGCTGAAGGTCATCCTAAACCCATCCTGGCAGCTCATTCTTTGATCTGATGCTCCTAAGAGATAGAATTGGCTCTAGAAGCTGTTTCTGCTAAGACTCACAGAGCTGCTGCTCCCCTGGGTTTGCTCCTGAGGATAAATGAAACTTATGGAGCTCCATGTCTCTCTAGTATTGAGGAGTCTAGAACTGGGCAAAGCACTCTGAGGCTGCTCCAGGAGCTCCATGTCCCTCTGGTCCTGAGGAGCCAGAACTGGACACAGCACTCTGGAGCTGCTCCAGGAGCTCCATGTCCCTCTGGTCCTGAGGCCCCAGAACACAACACAACACTCCAGATGTGCCTCAGGAGGGCTGAGCAGAGGGGCAGGATCACCTGCCTTGCCCTTCCCAGTGCAGCCCAGGATAACAACCATGCCATTTGAGGCTGTCCCTTGCTGCCCCTGGTTTCTCTCCACAGACTACCTGGCCAGCCACGGCCGCCTGAGCGAGTCCGAGGCCAGGCGTAAGTTCTGGCAGATCCTGTCTGCAGTGGAGTATTGCCATGGCAGGAAGATTGTGCACCGTGACCTGAAGGCTGAAAATCTGCTGCTTGACAACAACATGAACATCAAAATAGCAGGTAAATGCAGACGAGATCCAACAAGACCTTTTTGTGAAGGTTCCTCTGGTAATTCAGCTGCTGCTGCTGCCCAAGACATCCTGTTTTGCTTAAGTCCCAGTGGTGATACTTATGGTGATAAGTGATGGACAGCACAGTGCATGTAGCTAAAATATTTCTTACATTAGCTTCATTATACTTTCAAGGAAAAAAAAAGAGGGAATAATTTGTAGAGTTGCAGACATTTCTTGTGGGTGTCACAACACGTCTGTGATGCTGCCAGATGTTGGGGTTAAAGCAGAGTTCATCAAATAACTTCTCTCAACAGAAGGAAAACTCAAATGGAAGCTTATTGATTTCTTTTGCTTTTTGCATGCATGATTTCATTTTAATTATAAATTTAGACACAGCAGATGTTGCTAGCAATGGAAATCATTTTCATTCCAATTCCACCAATCCTTCCATGCTGATTTCAGCCCAGTGAGACTGGAAATGGGAGAAGTAGGGAATATCTTGGTTTGGGGAGGTGATGTATGGATTTGGGGCCTGTTGAACTCAAGACATCACTGCCACAGGAGCAGCAAGGGCAGGCTGAGAGCAGCCAGCAGCTGGTTTTGAAGCAGTGAGGTTGCCTGTTCTGGGAAGGAAGTGACTCCACAGCCAGTCAGGCTGAGAAAAGTAAAGTGACAAAACATTTCTGATCATTGCTGGATTATTTTACCCTTTCACTTCCTTCCTGGCCCTTCTGATATGGTGAAAGGGCTTTGATACCTCATTGAGCCTGGTGGGTTCATCAGCACTCCCATTTGTGGAGGGTTTTTCCTTTCCTCCTTTCAGACTTGCATTTCTCTCCAGCAGCTCTCAGTTGTCAGAGCACCAGATTTGACCCAGAGCAATCAGATTTATGGCTGACAGACAATTTATTGACCAGGACAATGTATGCCTTCAGTAAACAGTGTGTCTGAGGGCTGCAAGTCACCCACTTGCTCTGAGTAACTGAACTAAATGGAAGAAAGGTTTTGTGCTGTTTTTCCCCTGAGCTTCCCTCACCTTCTCCCCATTTTCACCAGCACATTCTCTGCCTTCTCACTTCTCCCCCTCCACATCAGTGTTCTGCTCTGTAGCTTGTCATGCTCAGCCTGGCACAGTTTTTCAGGGCTCCTCAGGGGTCTCAGCTGTGCTGGCACAGAGCTGTACCCAGAGGTATTCCTTTCCTGGGTCCCTGCCCCCCTGAACACTGCAGTGTGAGCATGACACAGGCTCACACAAACACTCCTTCAAAGGCATCTCAGGGGACCTGTTAAGCAAAGAAAGGTTAGAGCCATGAACTGCTCTGTCACAGGGAATTTCAATGCTCAGGTTCCCCAGGGACTCAAGTAAAAGCCCTGATAAATGGGAGTCACCAGATTCCATCAGCTGCTGCTGTCTCCTTCCTCCTTGTCTCAGCTGCTCTCATGCTCTACTTCTCTGTTACAGAGAGTTAATTACAGGTGGTCTGTATGCAAATGATCACATTAACTGGCACTGATTTCTTCCATGGCTCTTTGTCAAAGCTTTATCAGACTGATGGCAATTCCCATGTCCAGCTTGGCTGGGAAAGTAGCTGGAGGAAAGCTAAGGGTATGCTAAGGACTTTGTGGTGCTTTGTGCTGAGTCAGTTGATTTTTTCCTGTAAAGGAGCTGATGAATTCACAGGACATCTCTCTGTGCTTTGGGAGGTACCTGGTGCTCTGCACATCCCTGGGAACAGCCTCTGCCAGTCATTGATATTCCTCACAGCTCATTTGTCAAGCTGTGGAAGAGCAGAGGGCAGGCAGGATCCCAGCTCAGAGAGCTGGAATTAGCCTCTAATTGGAATTACTCTAAGAATTGAAAATCAGCACAGTAACTGATGAGTTCCTGTGCTCCAGCTCTGCACTGTCAGTGTTTGCACTGGGCCCCAGCACTGCATGAGGCTCTCCCTTGCACTATGAAATACCCACAGGGATATACTCACAGCCATTCCAGGCTATTCCCAACTTCCAATGCACCTCTTGATTCACTCTGATGCTGCTAAGAGTTTTGCTGAAGCTTTTACAATATGATAATGTTTAGTCAGATACCAAAACATGCATAAAGTTACCTCTGTATTTCACCCAGCAGGAGAATAGACTGTGATTGAAAAATAAGACCCTAAAACTGTGAGCTGCTGACAGTGTCACCCTTGAGACCTGAACAAGGAGTCTGGATTGAAATAGTTAGTGTTCATACTGCTCTGAAAGGAAAGGCATAGATAGAGTTCAAAAGATCATTCAGTCTTAGTAACTGGGCAAGAAACAGAGGCTGTGTAAAGACCTTGAGGTGTGAGCTTTGGGAGTGATGTCCCAGTGGTTAGGAGCAAAACCCTCAAGTTTTAGCAGAAGTACTAAAAATGAAGGTTTTAAAGGGATCAAACATCTCCTGAGAAGGTTGCAGCAGGAAGAGGTTTGACACTGAATTTGCTTAGTTTAGCACTGGCAAGGTAAACCTTGCTGGTTCTTCCCATGGAGAGCTGGATTGGTTGTGTCACCTTCACCTTTTGCTGGGTCTTGAGGGGATCAGAGGGGCTGATTTCAGTTCCTGATCACTGACACACTGAGCTGCCACTGAATCCAACTTGCTCATTGTGAGTGAAACATCTGTGCACTTGTGGCAGTTAAATCCAGCCTGGCCTTGAGGATGGAATAATGAGCTGCTCTCTACTTGCAGCCCCAGAACTGCCTCGGAGCTGTGTGCAGCACTCAGGCCATGCTGGTGGCAAAGCCTCTGTGTGTGAAGCAGCCCAGGTAGCAGAGACTGTTATTTTGAAGGAGGTTGTAGTGCTGGTTTGTCTTGCTGGTGGACAGTAAAATATGCATTGACGTCAGAAGTGGCTGATCAGCATTCAGGCCGTGAAGTGGGTCAGGTTTGTTTCTGCCACACTCATACCTTGCCTTTATCAGCACCTCACTCCCCATTATCTCCTTGGCTCACATTACTAGTCCAACAAAAGATCCCTGTGGCTCTCTGCAGCCAGGCAGATTGAATTCTGGGGGTAATTTTAGAAGAATGGATTAATTATAGCTCTGGAGCTTGTATCCCTTCTGAAGGATTTCAGAGGTACAAATTAGAGCCTCCCTCGGCCTGCTCCATGCACAGCACAACTTGCAGTGGCTCTGGCAGGGAACTTCCATTGCTCAAATTGCAAACAGGGCTGAAATCTCAGGCTGTTTCCATTTTTAACGGGAAAACAGATTCCATTTCCATGATGTATGTTCAAAAAATTATACCTTCGCAATTCAAGATTATTCTAAAGGGGGTAATGAGATTGAGAAACCAAATACCACAACTGTGGAGAGCCAATATTTGCAGATTGCACAAACACGGAGTTTATTCAGCTGAACACAATGCTGCAAATGATGGCATTTTTCAACGTGCATATTCAGGCAAAAGTGAAGAAGATCACTCCATTATGTAATCTCAGGCCTCTGCTAATGAGTCCAATTCCAGTCCTTTGAGAATTCTGGGGCTGGCATATGTTGTTTGTCAGGGTTGGCATATTTTTTCCCCTTAAACATCAGCGATGTTAAAATCCCTTTCTCTGGAGTGAGAGATTTTAGCTGGTTTTGAGTTAAAAATGACCACCTTGGAGCAAGGGTGATTGTGGCAGAGCAGCAAGTGGCGAGCAGAGCCAAGGTGGAAGAGGGAAGAGAGAGACTGAGGGAGTGATTTTGTGCTTAGTTGAATCCTGCCCATTCTAACACTCCAAAATGTGGGACGACCAAGCTGACAGTGCAGAGGAAGCCCAGTGGACCAAACCTCCAGGATCCTAGCTAAATTGGCATGGTTTTCATGGATGCTATCACTTCTGGAGCTCTTCAGTAGTTCACCTACCCCAGGCACACAGACTGGTGAAGAATTTGGTGCAGACTGGTGAGGAGTTCCACACTGAGTGGCTCACCCAGTGCCAGGGAGAGCACACCAGTCCTGTACCCTGTTCCCCTTGTCCCCAGCCCCAGCAGGCAGCAGTGCTGTGCCAGTGCTTGCCCAGTGCATCCTTGGCTACTCCTTCCAGTATCAATTTATAGCCCTTTCATTCACGAATTTGCCTAACAAAGCTCAGTCATCTGTGCTGTCACAAGACCCTCAGGTGCCAGCCAAGTGCTGCTCTGCCACCCAGTTCACACTGTCTGGGCAGTGTGAGCTCTGTAGTTCTCTTGCTCAGGGAGCAAAGGTAACAGCCTGGCAAGGATCGAGATGTTCTTGCTCTTGAGGTAATTCTGGTAACCATAAATAGAATTATTATGTGTAAATAAAGCAGGTAAAGATAATAGTGACATAAACCTGAGGCTTCTCTTACACTGATCACTCCTAGACTTTGTTCTGGTTTCTTTCTGAAGTGACTTCCAGGTGTTCACACCCACCCAAGAGATAATTAAATCCAGGCTGGATAGGCAAAGTGTCACTTTCTTAGGAACCAAAATACTTGTCTTTCCAAGCAGGTCATGCATTCTTCAACTGTGCTTACAAATATGTGTGCTTGTACTTGTGGATCTGATAGGAGGATTTATGAGGGTGGCACCTGAGTAAGAGCTGCAGTTCAGAGATAAACCTGATGTTTATCTGCAGAACTAAGAGGATGTTGAAAATGTGACAAATCCAAGATAAGTGAAAGGAGAAATCAGATTTAATGACACCTACACAGAATGGCAAAAAGCTTCTGAGAGGAGAAATTGCTTTGTCTCCTGAAGTATTGTCGAGGTTGCCAAGCCAATTACGTGTGGAGAAAAGTCTCCTCAAAGAGAATGAAACAAAATGCACAACAGAAGTCTGGCTGAGATGGGAACAAGGCAGTGACACACGGGGACTGGGGGAGGCTGTGGTAGAAGATTGTTGTTTCTCCCTCTTGTTACACCCAAAGATGCAGTTGTTTCAGAGCTGAATTCAGATTAGATATTAGGAAAAATATTTTCACTGTTAGGGTGTTTAGGCACTGGAATGTTGCCCAGGGAGGTGGAGGAGTCACCATCCCAGGAGGAGTCTGGATCTGGTGCTGGAGGAGATGGTTTAGGAGTGACAGCAGTGACAGGTTAAGGGTTGGACTCAGAGGTCTCCTCCAACCCTGATGGTTCTATGATTCTGTGAAGGAGGATGTGGAAGGAAGGACAGCAAGGATGGGACATTCCCTGCTCCCTGAGTGGATCTGGAATGTGGGCTGACCTTGGCCGTTGGCAGTGACGTGCTACGCTGTGCTGTGATGTAACTGCTCATGGGGCCTGCTGTGTGCTTTGACACTGGGCTGCATCTCGTGG
>NW_008687275.1:12516-12784 GCF_000695815.1 Acanthisitta chloris | reverse complement strand
CTGATAGGCACTGAGGCTCTGCTTTGATCATGGGCAGGGCCCAAAAGTTCATCTCTGGGACTGGGTGTCTGATTTCTGACCCGGAGCCAGTACAGTGATCTTGGGGATTTAACCCCTGGAGAGTTCCACGTGTGCCAGGTATGCACAGGAGCGTAAGATGTTCTCTGCTCTCAGATCCCCTTCAGTCGTGTTCCCAAAACTGGTGTTTGTTTTTGAGGGATGTTGCAGGAAGGGTTCTATTAAAGGGCTGCTGGAGCTCTTGTGTCCT
>NW_008687275.1:10797-12492 GCF_000695815.1 Acanthisitta chloris | reverse complement strand
TGAGCTCTATGAGCAGTCAGATTCCATGTCCATGTGCTTCTCCAAACCAGCTCCAGGTTAACTTTCTCTGAGCCTGGTAAAGTTTTATTTTAATACCTCTTTTGCTTTGAGTCTAAGAGTTCTCTCATGGTTTCATAGCTCATGATGTGTGACAGGAGAGCCAGGATCTCTCCTCTGAGTAACACAGACTATACAAACAGGAGTAAATGCAGTGGTGTCAGCAGTGCCTGCACCGTGTCTAACCACAGTGTTTATCAGGTTTGCTATCTGCTGATCAGCGTTGGTTGTGTTAACATCCCTCCGAGGGATTCAGCGCTGGGGAGCACTAAATCAACAGCCTCATTCCTGTTTATCACCACTGTTGACTTTCACAGGATTCCTCCAGTCACACCAGCTCTCAGCACTGCTCTGCAGGAGCCTGGTTAGCTACAGGCTAAAGCAGCAGACTCCAACTCCGTGTCTTGCTGAACTCCTGGCTGTCATTTTGCTTTTCACTGCTGGATTATTAAAACTGGTGACTAATATTAGTGCTCTGGGACCCACTGCTGGGCCCATCTTCAGCCATAAAAAGGAATGCTTAAAAGAACTGTTTAGTTGTGGAATGGTCATTTCAGTTGGAGATTGAAAGAGCTGTAGACAATCCCAGTAGCAGTGTCCTTCCCAGCAAAAGGCTCTTTTTTCTCATGCTTGTTGCTTTTGGCGGAGTTCCTCCCTCCCAGCTCCAAAGCTGATGCTTTTGTTGTCAAAATTTGTTGTGTCCTCGAGGCTAGAGAGCACCTAAGGAAAACCCAGGATATCTCAGACCCAGTGCTGTATCTCAGCTATCTCCTGGCACACAAATCAGCTCCTTTGCACAGCTGTCAGTGTGTTGGATTTCGGTGACAGCTGTTTATAAACTGAGATTTAGCAAACTGGAACAAGTTTACTCAAAACTCCTACAGGTCGTGAAGTTTTGCAGTGTTTTAATAATTCCAGAGTTGCCAGGAAAAGATCAGTGTAGGACATTGATCCCAATGCTGTCAGTCCTGCTCCCAGGATTTGGGATAGAGTGGGCTTCAGGCCTAGGCTGTGCATGGAATCATTCTTGGGGTAACACAAGCATTCTTTGTTGTGCAACTGGAGGTCGGAGTGACTTTGCCCTAATTTCTCCACAGACTTTGGCTTTGGGAACTTCTACAAGAGTGGAGAACCACTGACAACGTGGTGTGGGAGCCCTCCCTACGCAGCCCCCGAGGTCTTCGAGGGCCAACAGTACGAGGGACCCCAGCTGGATATCTGGGTACCAGTGCTCTCTTTTCACTGCATTCCAGGCAACCTGTAGGAAGCTGCAACAAAGGAGTCATCTCTGATTTGTCTTAAGCAGCAAACAAGCTGTTCCTCCTTGGGGTTTAGCTCCTGAGTGTCATAAAATGCTTTGTCACGCTGAAGGAATTGACATTGCCTGTCCAGGGGCTGTTATATGTGCACTGCAGGTGGATCTAGACAACTAGAGGAAAAACAGCTCCTCCAAAAGTTTCCTGGCTGAACGAGTGAACTCTGCTTTTTGCAGTGCAGTTAGTGTTTTCTCTGTTAAGTGGGAATTGAACTTGGGAGTTTTTGATGAGATGAAAGGGATCGTGAGGCACTGAGGAACAGGAGAAGTGACTTTGCTTTGCTCTCGGAGCTGGGAATGAGCATGTGTGTGCACATTCCTGC
>NW_008687275.1:0-10785 GCF_000695815.1 Acanthisitta chloris | reverse complement strand
CAGCAGCTCCGTGGGTTTGAGCTGGTGTTTCCATGCATATTATCTAATGGAAGAGGATAGAGAGGGCAGTCCATCCTCTGATTCCACAGAACAGGGAGCTGCAGAAGCTCTGAGCACCCTTCATGCAGTGTCAGCACCTCTTCTTCATTCCTAATTTGGTATTGCTTGGGGGTTTTGGGGTTTTATTTTCATTTTCTGGTAGTTACAGTGACTGATTCATACCCTAGAGCAACCAGAGACAGTAGAGTTTGGCAGCCTGTGCTCTGGCATCAGGTTTGCAGTGGGCATGACATAGACACTGACATTGAATGCCTTGGAATTGCTTGGAATGAAATGGATATTCTCTGTCTTACAGAGCATGGGTGTAGTGCTTTACGTCCTGGTCTGTGGAGCGTTGCCTTTTGATGGACCAACACTGCCCATCCTGAGGCAAAGAGTTCTTGAAGGAAGGTTCAGGATCCCTTATTTTATGTCAGAAGGTAACTTTGTGCCTCCTCTTACGTTGTCGGTGTGGTGTGAATAAATTCTAGAATCGTTTGTGCTGCAGAGCTGCAGAGGTGGTGCAGCTGCACACTGGGAGCAGAAGGAATGATGCTGTTTGCCACACTGCATTTGAAGTTGGGCTTTTCTCCTTCTTAATGTGACTTTTAAACTAGTTTTAAGGGACTGTTATAGCCTTCAGGACCTGTGTTCAGCACAGGGGTTGGGTAGGAGTGAGGCAGTTCATGTCCTGGTCTCAGGTAATTTTTCTTTTCCCAACAGAATGTGAACACCTGATTAGAAGAATGTTGGTCCTAGACCCCTCCAAACGGTTAACCATTGCTCAGATTAAGGAGCACAAGTGGATGCTAATAGAAGTTCCTGCCCAAAGGCCAATTCTTTACCCACCAGGAGAGGAGAATGAGCCTTCCATCGGGGAGTACAACGAGCAGGTCTTGAGGCTCATGCACAGCCTTGGCATAGACCAACAGAAAACTGTTGAGGTAAAAGAGACTCAGATATTTCCTGAGTGGGGCTGGATAAATCATTGACTTGTCAACTGGAGAGAGGGGAGAGGAAATTAGAATTGAAAGTAAACTCACTTGGAGCTTCTAAGCGGGTGGCAAATGACATTCAAAAAGGAGCATGGAAACAGAAAGCAGCTGGATGTCTGTCCAAGCCCAAGTCATGCTTCCTACCAGGCATAAATGCCAAGACTGCCTCTGGAGTTAACACAGCCATTTCCTTTAGGATGGTTGATCCTTCAAATCATTGTGGATGAGCTCAATCCCTTCTCCAGGTTCAGCTCTGTGAAGGGTCAGAGTGGCACCTGAATATTGGCCACGAGTGCTGCTGCAGCCCAGAACGCAGTGCTGTGAGCACACCCCTGCTGCTGCTCCTCTGCCACTCTGCTTTGAACCTTTCTCAGTTCAGAACATTCGCCTACCCCAGAGCCTCTCAAATAAACAACTTAAACCTTCCCTCCAGCAACTCTCGTTGCTGGCCTTGTAGAACATAAAAGCTAACACATACTTGGCTGCACCCACACTCCTGTGCTTCTCTCTTTCAGTCCCTGCAGAACAAGAGTTATAACCACTTTGCTGCTATCTATTACTTGCTAGTGGAAAGGCTGAAATCCCACCGGAGCAGCTTCCCCGTGGAGCAGCGAGTCGACGCGCGGCAGCGTCGGCCCAGCACCATCGCTGAGCAGACAGTGGCCAAGGTGAGGCTCCTGCCTGGGCTGGAGGCTGTGCCAGCCTTCATTCCCTTCCAAAATGCTCCACTGCTATTTTCTGATTGATGGCAGTTTCATTTTGGGTCATCCCTGAAGCTCAAAGTGCAACCAGTGGTTTGGGTTTAATGGGGATCTGTGTGGTTTGACCTTAGCTGCCAGTTCACTTCCCAGTGGAAGGGAAAGGACTGTGCTTCTGCTCCTCATTGGAACACTTCCATTTTTGAGGCTTTCAGACCTTTTGCTGGGAAGCCATGGGTTAAAATGTTAGAGAAACACCAGTTCTGGAGACTGTGGAACACTTGGAGTCTCTTTAATGTGATTATCAAAGGAGCTGTTGAGTTTATGGAGAGCTGTGCTAGCATGGGGGCTAGGAACATGCAGGCTCTACTTAGTGCTGCAAACAGTCACTCTAAAGGGGCCTGAGGAAAACAAAATTACCTCCTCCCCTGCTGCTCTCCAGCTATGCTTTCTGTCTCCCATGAAATGAAGCCTGGCAAAGAACAGCAAAGGTGCCCAAAAGAAAACATCAGGATCAACCTTTCAGGTTCAGATGCTAATTCATTGTAGTGTCTTAAGCACCTGATAAAAACATCATTATCTGAGCTGCTTAATGCCCGAAGAGTCAGATTTATTCCCAGACAATGTCATTTCTTTGAAGATTCGCAGCACTTTTCCCTCCTGTGCCCCAGCAAGGGCCCAATTTCCTGGGAGACTTTGCAGCTCAGCTACAAAACCTCAGTGCACAGAGCCAGGGTGATGACTAATTGATTTAAGTCTGAAGGATGTCATGTGTGTTTCATCAAGAGCAGCTCTGGGTGCTCTTTACATCTGGTGCCAGCCCTTCCCTTGCCTGGCTGCCCACTTAGTGTCCTCCTAATTACACTGACTGATCTGCTTCTTCCCTAGCCATTTTCCTCCCAAAGAAAGGTCAGGTACAGTTGATTGTGTCTTATTCCAGTAACTCTCAGATGTTTTCACATGTTCTTTTGTTTCATTAAGATACACAGACACTGCAAAGCTTTTTGATTTCTATTAATGCCTAACTGGAACCGTGAAAGGTTTGGCCTAAGATGACTCAGATTTGTCATGGTCTCAAGTAAATACTCACTCAAGTTCACAGCCCTCCTGAGCACTGTGGTGCTGCTGTGGGGAACAAGTGCTCAGGCTCCACTTCCAAGAGAAATCACAGCCGTGCGGCTCCTTTTTTGGCTTCAGGCAACAAGGCACTATTTGGGTTTGGGTTCTGTGGAGGTGAAAGCCAAACAGCTTCAGCTCTGAGAACACAGGGCCAGGAGGAGCTGGCAGGGATTAAACCAGCCATTCTCTTGGATGGTACTTCTAATGACAGGCACAGCACTCCAAAGCAAATTAGTAAGCAGAAGGTGTATCAAAAGCAGCAGAAGAAAACACCTCCTGGAAGGTAGTTCCTTACTCTGCTTACTCTTGCTCTGCTGAAACAACTCCTTTCAGGTCCAGCCTGCTCTGTCCTTCCTCCTGCTTTTCCCTGCAGGAATCAGAGCATGTTGGAAAAGTCCTTGAAACTAGCTCTGTGCCTCGTGGGAACATTAAGGGGTTTGTACTGAATCTCAGGCACCAAAGAGGCCCAAACACTGCTAAAAAGTCCAGAACTACTGCTAGAAAGTGCAATAGGTACCTGCCTGAAGGACACTGAGGGTTATTAGTGAGTTTTGGGGGTGGCAATGCTTTTTTTTCATAGTTTAAAGACTAAGAATGTGCTTCATCTAGAGGGAAGAAATAAATCTCACACTTCTGCTTTGGCAGTCAGTGGGTTAAGTACTGATTCATCTGTGACTTCGTATGGTGTTTTCTACCTGAAGTTGTTTCTAGTTTTAGAGTTCTTATTCTCTTTCTTTCAGGCACAAGCTGTGGTACCCTCAGTCAACCTCCGTTCCCAAAATGCAAGGCTGCTGCAGTCTCCAGGTCTTCCCTCAGCTTCAGGAGCAGAAGCCTTTTCCTTCCCTCCATCCAGCTGCCAGGGAGAGACAGCGTTCATGGAGGAGGAAAGAGTTGAGACACCAAAGGTACAGCTTGAATCACCCTCTTGCTCCTTGGTTGGGTTCTATTCAGGAGTCACTAAGGCTCAAAAAGGTTGTTGCCTTTTCAATGACTGCCCAGTAGAAGCTGTTTCCTTAAACCTCAGTATTCCCTGAGCATCAGTTGTAGGTATTCCAGATCCCTTTTTTCCACTTCTCTTCCATATAACTCTCCACAGCTGTGTCTTTTTTCACCATTAATGTGCCTCTCGTGTTCTTTGCTTACATTCCAGTCTTACCACACTGTATTTGCAAAAGAAAAACCAACCTACAAAAGTGGTTTTTTTTCCCTTCTCAAATGTATTTTCAAGAGCCCTGAAGTCTCCTCATGTGTAGCTTCTAATACAAAGGGTTCACTGCTGAGTATCTGAAGTGTCTACTCAGCTACTCATCCAAATGTTCAGATAAATGAGGACAGGAAGCACAATGGAACCTGAACCAGAAGCTTCTGTTGCCACCCGAAGCAATTAAAATACCAGGAACTTCGAATTCTGCCAATTCCATAGTCAGCCAGCAAAAAGCTACATTTGCACTCCTTTTCTGCTGGATGGTGAGTGCCCAGCAGGAGCCTCTGACTGTCAAACCCCATTGCAACTGCAGCAGCTCAAACTGGCTGTAGCAGTGCCCAGCCAGGCCATTCCTGGAACTGGGAATGCCATTCCTGGAACTGGGAATGCCTGCAGAACTCTCCCTGGAGCCCACATCCAACTGCAGCTCCAGCTAACAGGGTTTGTTTCCTGTAATCACACTGGAAGAGTCTGCGTAGCCTTCCCACACCTCCACACTTAACAGACTTAACTCAGCTCACCTAATGGGATGTGACAGTTCCAGAGCTCCACGGATGTATGGATCCAGCTTTAAGGCTCTGAGGGGAGCTCAGGTCTGATCCCTTTGGCCATGGATCTCTGAGGTCTGTGACAGCATTCTGCAGAGGAGCAAAGAAGGGAAATCCATGGGAGTTAGCAGCTGGAAGGGGAAATGGCTTAAAAGAATTACATTTATGAAGTATGTTGTTATTGTCGTGGAGCTTTTGTTGCTCTCTTTCGTATTGCATCACATTATAACTTTAATTTCAGTGTATTTATTCTGCCTGGTGCCAGTTGGGGTTTGATTTCATGCCTGCCAGTTTGAAGGTTTTATTGCTCACTGGTTAGTTACCAAGACTAAGAGTGTGGCCCTGGTTTAATTAACTCCTTGTGTGGTCTCTTACAGCTGCAGAGCAAAACGTGGTTCAAAGATATTTGGAAATTAACATTTCAAATTTTATTTTGCTTCTCCCTTTGCTTTATGGGTGCAATTTGGCCAGAGAGGGTCAACAACTGGTGACCACAGTGAGGTGTCAAATCACAACTCGCTTGGGAATATTCAGTGCCTAAACTATTGCAGAGCATGTCACTAAAGAGCTCCAAACTCTGACCCCTGTGCCATGGAAAACTGCAGAGAGCCAACTGCCCATGTGGGATTGGTTCTCTCCTTCCCCTCCAGCACTTTTGCTGCCAGATCAGTGTGAGGCATTTGAATGGAAAAGTCAGGAATGGAAAGTAAGGTGTGCAAGAACTTCAGCTTGAGGATATAATCCACCAAATTAAAATAGATCCAGAATTTTCCTGTGCAGGAATCATCATTTTACTGGTGCTCAAACTATTTATAGCTGTTTCTTGAGACTGCTTTAAATATTTTCCTGCAGTGTTACCATATAGTCTCCCTGGAAGATCATTTGCTAACAGCTCCTGTTACTGCGATGAAACTTCTTTTCCAAACACACTTTGTTTGCAAAACACCAAAGAAAACTCAGGAATGGCTCATCCACAGCTTTACATAAGATCACCTGTAGCAGTGTCAGGTTTTAAGCTAAATGAGTGAGTTGTTCCATCCAGATAGTCAAGCTGAGCCCACCAAAACAGTGGGAGTGACTTAGGCACTACAGAACAGACTCCCTAAAACTGCAGGACGTTGAGACTGAGCTGGTAGGAGTTTTTAGTAGCTCAAAAAATGCCAGGCCTGGAGAAGGTAGGACCGTGGAATTTGGTATTTATATACTATTTATGTAGTATTATATTAGTGTGTTCAGGTTTAGGGAGTTGAGGATTAAGGGAATGTCAGTGGAGGAAACTGTTCAGAATTGCACATGACAAACAAGCCTTACTCAACTGAGCAGATTCCAGAGAGTTTCACACATTTTAAACCCCAAAACTGCCCTGAGCCACCTGGCAGGCAGAGTTCCCCTGCCTCAGGCTGGTTCCCTGTGCCCTGTAGGTCAACGGGTGCCTGCTGGATCCTGTCCCTCCCGTGGTGATGAGGAAAGGATGCCAATCCTTGCCCAGCAGCATGATGGAGACCTCTATAGATGAAGGCATCGAGACAGAAGGGGAGTCAGAGGATGATCCTGCCCAGGCCTTCGCAGCCCTCCAGGCCGCTCGGTGTGGGAAGCGCCGGCACACCCTGGCAGAGGTCACCAACCAGCTGGTGATGGTGCCAGGCACAGGTACTGCAGGCAGCAAGGGCACCTCAAAGCCCACTGCCTACTCTCACACTCAGTCTGATAGGGTAGTGATCAAAAACAAGTATAAGACAGATTTTCTTGGGTTTGTTTTTTCCCTTTGGCCTTCCCAGCAAATGCTAAAAGTAACAAAACAGCCCAAAAGCTGCTGTAGAGACAGTAGGAAATCAAAGCAGCAAATTCCCAGCTGGCTAAACTCATGGACAAACCCCACAGCCACTGCTGAAGTCTGGCAAATTGGCCTGTTCTTTTCCACATAACTGAATGTCCCCAAATCAATCATCCCTACAGGATGTGCTGGCAGAGAACAGTGGGGAAATAAAACCCTCTGGATTCTCAGGTGTTCCCAAACTAGCAAGATGACCAAACCTTTCAGGGTACAGCCTTGCCAGGATTATCTGTGGGGAAAACACCCAGCTCTGAACACTCCAAACAAGCCACTGAACATCTGAGAGTGTCGAATTGCTGCGAAACAGTGCAAGAACCAGCAACAAATCCCCACTCTGGTCCTGCAAGTGTCACATGACAATTACTTTATCAAACTTGATTTTTTGGCTGTTTCCCCTAAGATATTCACTGTTGGCAGGAGTAGCTTGAGCCTGTGGCACTTCCTTTGCTAGACTGATTTGCCCTTTACTCTGGCTTTTGTTTTTTGTCACAGGGAAAGTCTATTCATTGGACGAAAACTCCTCTCTGGGCAGCATCGACTCAGAGTATGACATGGGATCCATTCAGAGAGACGTGAAATTCCTGGGAGAGACTCCTTCCCTGAAGGAAATGGTGCTGAGCAGCCCCCAAGCACCCAGGATGACCTCCCCTTTCATTGGGCTGAGGCCTGCCAACCCAGCCATGCAGGCACTGAGCTCCCAGAAGAGAGAGGCTCACAACCGTTCCCCCGTCAGCTTCCGCGAGGGACGCAGAGCCTCCGACACCTCCCTCACCCAGGGTAACCACAGCTCCTGCCAGGGACAGGGACTCGAGCAGCACGGAGTGCTGAGGGGCTGGGATGGAGCTGAGGGATCATCCAGCCACAGCCCCCTGCCCTGGGCAGGGACACCTCCCACCAGAGCAGGTTGCTTAAGGCTCATCCAACCTGGCTGTGAACACTGCCAGGGTTGGGACAGCCACAGCCTCCCTGGGCAACCTGGGCCAGTGTCTCACCACCCTCACTGGGAAAACTCCTTACTAATACCTAACCTAAATTTCCCCTCTTTCTCCCCGTTACTCCTCATCCTATCATTCCAGTTCCTAACCAAGAATCCCTCTGCAGCTCCTCCAGATCCTGGAAGGAATATCCCAGAGCCAAATGCACATTTTTCTAAGTGAAAGGATTAGTGTATTTCAGTTTCCAAGCCATGAAAGGGTTTCATTCCCAGAACTTTAGTCATGCTGTAAATGACTAACTAACATTGCAACTAACAAGGTACCAATGCAACAAGTTACAATGTATCTGTCACTGAAACAGATAATGACCTTTTTAGTGGAGTTACAATGTATCTCTCTAATGGTTTGTGGAGTAACATTGTATCTTTCAAGGCCAATAACAATTAAACTACCTGACAAAGCTGCAATGTAATAAGTCAGGATGTAAACATGTTCCACTGCTCTTTTGCAACTAACAAGGTACCAATGCAACAAGTTACAATGTATCTGTCACTGAAACAGATAATGACCTTTTTAGTGGAGTTACAATGTATCTCTCTAATGGTTTGTGGAGTAACATTGTATCTTTCAAGGCCAATAACAATTAAACTACCTGACAAAGCTGCAATGTAATAAGTCAGGATGTAAACATGTTCCACTGCTCTTATCAGCTTTGTGGCCTCTTGCTCCAACAAAATGACTAACTAACATTGCAACTAACAAGGTACCAATGCAACAAGTTACAATGTATCTGTCACTGAAACAGATAATGACCTTTTTAGTGGAGTTACAATGTATCTCTCTAATGGTTTGTGGAGTAACATTGTATCTTTCAAGGCCAATAACAATTAAACTACCTGACAAAGCTGCAATGTAATAAGTCAGGATGTAAACATGTTCCACTGCTCTTATCAGCTTTGTGGCCTCTGGACTTGCTCCAACAGTTCCTTGTCCTTATGCTGAGGACACCAGAACTGTGTGCAGTGTTCCAGGTGGGTCTCACCACAAAGTAGAAGAGAAGAATCCTCTCCCTCACCTGCTGCCCACACTCCTGTGAATGCAGCTCAGAATACAACTACACCTAGATGTGGCAGGAAATGTCCTCCACGCCCAGAAGCACCAGGACACCCTGGGACTCAGCTGTCACTCAGCTCATCTCACATTTGCTGTGCTAACCAGGTAGGAATTAACAGATTTTCTGACAAGGGTTTCGCTTGACTCTTCTGCAGGAATTGTAGCATTTCGACAGCACCTCCAGAACCTGGCACGAACCAAAGGAATCCTGGAACTGAACAAAGTGCAGTTGCTGTATGAACAGATGGGATCAGAAGAGGAAACTTCTCTGACATCAACTGCCACTCAGTTGCAGGACCTCATCAGTAGTCCTGCACAGGTACTTAAACCAGAAAGGAAGCTCCACCTTCCAGGTGTTAATGCTGTGGGACAGATCAGGAGAGGATGAAATTGTAAGAAATGCAAAAGCCAAGTGATAACATCCTGATTTGCACAGTGAAATGTTAAACAGTTTCCAGCAGCTCCCAGTGAGTTGTTTGAGTGGAACAGGTCACAGCAAACAGGAATATGATAACTATGAAACCTCTGGTAGGGGAAATCCTAAAAGAAAGGGTTAAGTAAGAGCCTTTTCTGGACATGAAACCTGTTCCTCTCCTCTCTGCAGGAGGAAGCACCTCAGCAGCAGCAGCAGCAGGAAGCTTCATCTGCTTTCCCTAACACAGCACATCCCCCACTGCTATCCAGACGGCAGAGCTTGGAAACTCAGTACCTGAAACACAGGCTCCAGGTACCCCGGAGCATCACTCCTCCCCCTCACTGACCCCACCTGGGAGATCTTAGGTCAGGAAAATCAGGCAGAGGCCACATGAGCAGAGAGCAGCTGAACTGGGAGTTGCTCAGTATTTTCCTTGTGTCAGGCACTGATCCTAACTGTGTACAAAGGATGTTATTGCTGTTTTCCTGCTCTGGTAGTGAATAGTGACTGCTGGTGATATGTACCACTGTGTAACACCCCATAAAGGTTCTGCTCCAGCAGCTGAGGAATCACTTCTTGGCCCTCTGGGGTTTTACTGCTCCAGCCCCTTTATTTTAAATCCATTTTCATAGAGCTTTAGTTTATTAAAAAACACCTTTCCCCCTCCAGTTCTCCAGCTTCTCTTTCGCTTGGGAAGCAATCTTTCCATGGACTTTTAGGACAGAGTCTCTCATGCAAAGCTATTCTTTGTTAGGGTTAGAGGCAGTTGTGGCTGTGACACACAGTCAGAAGGGCACACGACCTTTCCCTTGCTTTCTGGACTAAAGAAATCAACAGCAGTGATTGCAATGCCATCTGAACCAGCTCTGCTTTCCTTGCAGAAACCCACTCTGCTCTCCAAAGCTCCAAACACCTGCCAGCTCTACTGCAAGGAACTGCCACGGAGTCTGGAGCAGCAGCTCCAGGAGCACAGGTAAGAGCTTTCCAGCCATGCAGACAAGTTACTCTTACTCTCAAGAGTTATAAAAGAACTGGAACAATTTTTGTCCCTTCAGAAATGATTTGACAAAGGAAAGGCTGCACTTCAAAACCTGTAACAAGGACACACTCCTGGTTTTAAAAGGGAGAACAACAGTCCTGCAATGTGTTTACTGTTCCTAATCTTCCCCAGAGCAGTGAACAACAGCCTGAAAACACAAATACAATGCAGCTTGTTGCTAGCAAACTAAATGAAACTATGCATGGGGTTAGCCTCATTTGTTGCTAGCAAACTAAATGAAACTATCCATGGAGTTAGCTTCACAGCACAGGAAAAACTCATTGGGTGCTAAAAAGGGTTAACAACAGGAGATCTCTGCGCATTTGCTGGAAGGTGATGACTCTGATCTACTGTAAAAGTTAATAAACAAGATTGCCCAGAAATTTTCCAGTGTTGTACTTCACTCCCTGCTGGAGCTGTGTGAGTGACCAGCATGCAGGACTCGTGTTAGCCCCTCAAGACTCATGCTAGCCCCCTCAGGACTTGTTCTGTTCCCTCAGGATTCATTTTATCCCCTCCAGACTCGTGCTTAGGCCCTTGGGACAGGTATTATCCCCTCAGGACTCATGTTAGCTCCTCAGGACTTGTTCTATCACCTCAGGAGCCAAGTTATCCCCTCAGGACTTGTTCTGTCTTCTTAGGGCCTAAGTTATCCCCTCAGGACCTAAGTTATCCCCTCAGGACTTGTGTTACTCCCTCAGAACTTGTCTTATTGCCTCGGGACTTGTGCTATCCCCTCAGGACTTGTGTTGTCCCCTCAGGACTCATGGTAGCTCCTCAGGACTCCTTCTATCCCCTCAAGGATCCAAGTTACCCCCTCAGGACTTGTGTTTTCCCCTCAGGACT
>NW_008687274.1:1232-1541 GCF_000695815.1 Acanthisitta chloris | reverse complement strand
ACCGGCTCAAAAATAGGACCTTCAAAGAGCAGAGGAAGCTTCCACTGCAGATCCAGATGACTTCCACCAGAAGAGCCCAGCAAGAAGCACAGCATGTTGGCAGCTCGGCTGCTTCGGCCTGCAGCTCCAGCGGCAACCTCAAGGTCAGCATGGAGCTGTAGCAGCTGCCAAAAGAGTTTGAAGAGACCACCAGCAGCCACAATTGGAACACCGAGCAGAACACAACAGAGCAGCAGTGCCATCAGCCCACACCCACGCCAGTGGCCAAGGCGTCTCGGCTTTCCAGCTCCGCCCCCGGGACAAAACAAG
>NW_008687274.1:0-839 GCF_000695815.1 Acanthisitta chloris | reverse complement strand
AAAACATCCAGGCCTCTGCGCCGGAAGGGGACGTCACAGACTGGAACTTGGATTAAGACTATTACAGATGGAAGATGTTAGATGACAGATTAGATAGGTTAGATATACTTAGGAGGAGGAGGTTTAGTGGTTTTTACTTGTTTCTCTTCTATTTTCATGTTTGGGGATAATGTTGAAGAACTGTAGAGATACATCTATGCTTTAACTTTTTCATACAAAGGTTGTTCATTAAAAAAAAACCCTCAAAGAGCAAAGCAAACCAAAAAAGACTGAGATGAAACAACACTTTGGCCCCCTTGATTTCCCCCAGCACTGCCTGGCTGCGTCTGAGCCTCTGCCCTGGAGGCAGGGGAGATTTCCCCAGGCCAGTCCTGCGGGTACCCCCAGTCCCAGGACACGGCGCTCTCGCCTGTGACCGCAACAGCACAGCAAGTCCCCGTGGGGAAACCCAAGGACAAGCCACCATGAGCGTGGCAACGCTTACACACTGCAACTGCCACGGCAGCTGTGCCCAGCGTCCTGAGGCCTGGAAGCTGCTCCCACCTCCTGGAACAGCCTTCTCTGCCCCTGCAGGGAATTCCACTGGGCAACATGGCCTGGGACAGCCCCTCTGCTTCTGCCATGTCCCCACCCAGCCCTCTGGATGCTCTGGGGAGCCCAAGCGGCTTTGGAACCCTCGTGGGTTCAGGGTGGCAAGAGGAGCTGCACAGAAGCTGTGGGAAAGGCTGAGCCCGTGCCAGGCCAGTTCCATCCAGGAGCACTTGGGCCGTGCCAAGGCAGGGACTAAAGCAGCGCACGCTCGGCTGCCAGCCCAGCTGACGCAGTCAGGGCGGGGGGGG
>NW_008687273.1:0-1013 GCF_000695815.1 Acanthisitta chloris | reverse complement strand
TTGGCCAAGACCTTGAAGTGCCCAAGATTGTGTTGGCCAAGATTGTGTTGCCCAAGACCTTGAGGTGCCCAAGATTGGCCAAGACAAGACGCTGAGCTGCCCAAGATTGGGTTGGCCAAGACTTGAGTTGCCCAAGATTGTGTTGGCCAAGACCTTGAGGTGCCCAAGATTTGGGTGCCCAAGATTGTGGTGGCCAAGACCTTGAGGTGCCCAAGATTGGGTTGGCCAAGACCTTGAGGTGCCCAAGACCTAGAGGTGCCCAAGATTGGGTTGGCCAAGACCTTGAGGTGCCCAAGACCTAGAGGTGCCCAAGATTGGGTTGGCCAAGACCTTGAGTTGCCCAAGATTTGGGTGCCCAAGACCTTGAGTTGCCCAAGATTGTGTTGGCCAAGACCTTGAGTTGCCCAAGATTGAGTTGCCCAACCCGATGCCAACCTCCATCTCTCACCCCCTCCCACATCTCCTTCCCTCTGCCCTCGGTGCCCACCGATGCCCGCGGGCGTTTTCGGGGCGCGATGCCCCGAAATCAGGCGCTGTGTTTCTGCCTCTTCCAGAAGCGTTTGACGTCGGGGTGCCCGGCGGGCGTGACCACCATGACCCTGCGGTTGGCATTCTCGAACACCAACACGCCCAGAGCCTTGGCATGGTCCCTCAGCACCTCAAAATCCACCTGGGACAGGAACTGGTTGTACAGGACACCTGGAGGGGCATGAGGGCACAATGGGGGGCACCGTCGGCTCACGGGACCCCCAGAGATGCCAATGAACCTTGAGAAACCCCTAGAGATGCCAAAGATGCCAACAGACCCCAGAGATGGCACCAACCCTTGGAGACCCCCAGAGATGCCAACAGACCCCAGAGATGCCAACAGCCCTTGGAGACCCCCAGAGATGCCAAGAGACCCCCAGAGATGCCAACAGACCCCAGAGATGGCACCAACCCTTGGAGACCCCCAGAGATGCCAACAGACCCCAGAGATGGCACCAACCCTTGGAGACCCCCAGAGATGCCAA
>NW_008687272.1:0-580 GCF_000695815.1 Acanthisitta chloris | reverse complement strand
ACAAGGAACATCATCTGGATCTGTGGGAGCTTGTGCATTGCATGGGTCATAAATGATTTCTTTCACAGCCAGTTCCCTCAAGTATTGAATACCTCTTTCCATTGTACCCCACTTACATATATCACATTTAATATCATCTTTATGAGGATATCTTTCCCTCACACCTAATATGAGGCGTCTCCAGAGGTTGAGGGTGCCCAGAGCTTTTGAGATCCTGGACCACTTCAATTGCACAGGTCTGATTCCTTAAACACCCAGTCTACATTCTAGCTAAAAAGGAAGCAGCATTTTTTTTGCATTTTGCTGAAATAAATCTGAAAATGTATCAATCATATCCCTTGAAGAGTTGGGGAGAAGAAGCAAAAAGTCTCTGGCTCATGCTTAGCAGCAGGGTATGATAAAGAACAAAGATGCGTGAGGGTCAGTGTTGCAGGGTGCTGCCGGATGGTTCTCAAGTCGGAGGGTTTGAGAGGCTGAAGGCTCAGTCACTGCTTTCTGCATGACTGCTGTTCTGGCTTCAGATTGTCTGTTTAGTTTTCTCTATTTTATTCATAACTGTTGTGGTTTAACCTCAGCCAGC
>NW_008687271.1:0-4433 GCF_000695815.1 Acanthisitta chloris | reverse complement strand
CTCCCACTTTCCATATGCACTAACACACCCGAAATTCTTACAGCTCCCACTTTCCATGTGCACTAACACACCCGAAATCTGCTCCCACCCCACTTTTCATGTTCACTAACACATGAAATCCTCACTGATCGCTCCCACTTTCCATGTGCACTAACACACCCGAAATCCTCACTGCTCCCACTTTTCATGTTCACTAACACATGAAATCCTTACAGCTCCCACTTTCCACGTGCACTAACACACATGAAATCCTCACTGCTCCCACTTTCCACTGTCACTAACACATGAAATCCTTACAGCTCCCACTTTCCACGTGCACTAACACACATGAAATCCTCACTGCTCCCACTTTCCATGTTCACTAACACACATGAAATCCTTACAGCTCACACTCTCCAACTTCACTAAAATCCTTACAGCTCCCACTCCCCATGTTCACTCACACACCCATCTCGTGAGGGGCAGGGGAACATCACCAGGACAGACACGACCCCTTGAACAGTCATTTGCTCCTTTAACCCAGCAGCTAGGACAGCACCTACGGATGCACAGCAGCCAGGAATCACACGGTCTGTGCTGCACACTTAGCAGGATACACAGGATTCCTGTAAGGTGCCCATCAACCTGACATCAGGATGCCAACTGCTGTGGTGGACAACACACCAACCAGAGCACTGCCACAGAAAACTGCTGGGAAAAAAGCCCTGAAGAACAGAGTGGAAGGGGAAGTGACACCAGCAGTGCCTGTTTACACAGAATCACAGAATGAGTAGGGTTGGAAAAGACCTCTGAGATCACCAAGTCCAATCTATGGCCTAACACCACTATGTCAACTAGACCAGAGCATTAAGTGCCACGTCCAGTCTTTCCTTCAACACCTCCAGGGATGGTGACTCCACCACCTCCCTGGGCAGCCCATTCCAACCCTTTCTGGAAAGAAATCCTTCCTAATGTCCAGTCTACACTTCCCCTGGCACAGTTACACCTGACAGCTGAGGGTCACTCCAAGCACACAAGGCCCACACTATCCCCATGTGTTCCCTCAGTCATGCAAAGCAGCAGTTTGGGGTTGTTTGGTTTTTTCCCCAACACAAACCTGAAATCCTGCATTTCTCCTTAATCAAGTCCCAAACACAACAACTCTTCCTGCTAGCTCAAGCTGGCTGCGGTCATGGGATGTAAAACACACCAACATGTTTGATGAGATTCCCTGGAGAAGGAGCAGCTAACCTCTGGGATCTCAGCAGAACCTTCCAGGGCCAGCAGTGCCAGTCCCAGTGCCAACAGCACCAGTCAGAAACCCTCCACCACTGAAATGCCCCAAATGCTCTGCACACACCCAGAATGATCCACGTGCAGGAGGACAACTGCCAGGCTAGGCTGACAGCAACTCCCCAATTCCCTCTTCCCAAATATTTTGATAACACCCCAAGAGCACAAAACCATAGTTTGCTACTTTAAGACAACACTACCTGCTGATCCTGAGAGCAATGAAGACACCACAGGTGTGAACAGCCAAGTGTTTTCCTGTTACATAATGCTCACACACAAACCAAATCTGTTTTTAAAGTCACATGGTACAGTCTGAATTGTTCTCCATTTGAAAGATCACTAGTTTAGCACTTCAGGTACCTAAATGCAACTCCACAGGGAGCTCCGAGGAGGAGATTGGGGTGCTGAGCCCTCGGTGCCTCCCAGCACAGCTGCACACCAGCACCAGAATGCTTTGACCATTGTACCTTGGTGGCTGCAGCCCTTGGCCCTGATCCTGACAGCAGCTCCCAGGCCTGAAAGGCATCTCTGTTCCCTCCCTGCTCCTCGTAGTAGTTCTGAGCAACAGTCAACTACTACAGGCAACTTCCAAGAACAATTTGCTAACAGCAGGGAGAAAAAGCTGACACAGAAATCAAAACTCCAAGTCCTGCCTTGGATCAAACTTTGTCAGGTTTGTCCCACTAAATGAGCACAGGGTTAATAGTCAGAAGGAAGCTAATATTCAGAAGAAAATTAGTATAAGAACAGCAGAAATCAGATTTAATTGTACCTACAACATGATTTGTTGCCAGACACACACATATAGTCTCCTGGCCACTTTTTAACCATTCACTACTGAAATACCAGGAACATTCAACAGAACTAACTTCTCCATCTTTCAAAGAGCCTGGAAATCACCACCTCTCAGCACGACACCTTCAAAAACATATGACAATCTTCACTGATTTTAAGAACACAAGCCAATTTAATGGCATTTTCCCCTTAGTAAACACTATCAAAATCCTTCAGTAACATCAAATGAAGCAATAACAAAAAAAAAAATCAAGTGATTACTGGGCAAAACCAGCAGTTGGGGTGTGTGCTAACTGCAGACAATGAAACCTGAGCAGCCTCTCCGCAAGGAGGTTACACGTTAACTCGGGGCTGTCTTAAAATAAAACAAACAGAGGAAGATACTAATGAATCCACAAAGAAAAGTTTCCAGTCTTATATACTGTGTCAAACCCATTTCCAGGGAGAAACCACAGGGTACAAAGTTGCCACTGGAACTCTGCACAGCCTTTGCTCCCTCCCTGAGTCCCCTCTGTTCTCACCGAGGCACTGATTCATGCCTGAGTTCATTTGGTTCGTTAATAATTGTGTGATGATAAAAAATCAAGGGGTTTGGAGGCTCTAGAAAACCTCAGTCAGGGTATTAAGGAGATCCACACGAGTGCCTGCTGCTCCCAGACACTTCCTCTTTCATCTGCTCCAGCCCAGGCAGCTCTGAACACGAGCGGAAAAACTTGGCAAAGGAGACATTTTGCAAGGGAGCAAAGGGGAAAGGAGCATTGTGGGTAGTTCAAGTTTAGTTCCAAGCCGTGTTTGCATGGAAATGCCAAGTTAAAGGCAGGGGGGACAGCTGAATCCTGTCATTCCCAGCACACACAGCCCCCGAGACACATGTGCTCACCTACACAAGGCACATTCATTCGCTAACCCACAGCTGCCAAAGGCTCCCAGAACCTCTGGAATTGCCAAACTCTTGGGGAAATCAGATAATAAACTCATCCCAGGTAAAGCATCCACTGGAGAGAGTCGTGGATTTACAAACAAAGGCTTTCACATTCAGAGCAGGCAAGTTTCCTTCTCCCTGGATGAAAACAGTGTGTAAATAAACTGCTCTGTTATCATTGCAGGCCAAATCCTGTAGATTAGAGGATGTTCCACGAGCCATGAAAACTTTGGAGACATCTCCGAGCAAGTCTGAAGCACCAGTGGTGACAACACTGAATAAAGGAGGTTTAATCCACACACAGCTCAGATCTTCACAGCTTTTATTCCATATTCCTCTCAAAATCACGGATTGTTACAAAACTAAACCAGTGTAAGCGGCGTTGCAAAAAGTTCAGCGATGAGGCAGAGGAGTTTGGGGTTTTTTTGGGGGAAGTCTGCCTGGAAATGGAAGCAGAGCCATTGTTTGGGAGCTGTGTGGCCTAGCAGAACTTTTCAGGCTAAACCTTGTGTTTTCCTGCAAACCAAGGGAGAGGCAGCAGCGACTTCATCCCCCACCGGATTACCCAACCCAGCACCAAACCCTGGAGGATCCATGGCACCTCTTACCCCACCTCCCTCCCCTCAATAAAGGAAATTCCTTACTCATGATCTGCCTAATAAAACCTCTGCTCAGAACAAAGTTATTAAACACCGACCAAACAAAACAACAACAACAAAAATCCAGAGTATTTCTCAGGTTGAGGAGGACGAGACACACACTGAAAAAAATCACAAGGGCCTAGAGCAGTTGTTGATGCGAGATAAAAACAAGGGGCAGGAAAAAGAAAACCAACAAAAAAAACAACACAAACACAACCCCCCAACAGGGTCACATCGAAAAGTATTGTCTGCTTTTTCCTCCCTCCCACTGCCAGCGACGACCCCTCCTCCTCTGTCCCCCAGAGCCGAGAGGGACACACACACACCCCCGGGGGCACAAAGAGGGGCTCGGATGGAGACCCCAGGGAGCAGAGGGAGAATCTCAGGGAGAAATCCAGGGAGAAAGGGGAGCACCCCAAGGAGATGGGGGAGAGCTCCTGGAGAAGAGGGAGACCCCCAAAAGCAGGGCAAACCCCCAAGAGAAGGGGAGACCTATGGAGGAGGAACCCCAGGGCGAAGGGGGAGACCCCCGGGAGAAGGAGCAGACCGTCGGAAGAAGGGGGAGACCCCCCAAAAACAGGGCAAACCCGCAGAAGGAGAGACCCGTGGAGAAGGAAGAACCCCAGGGCGAAGGGGGAGAGCTCCTGGAGAAGGAGCAGCCCCCCGAGAGAAGGGGGAGACCTTCCCAAACCCAAGGCAAACCCGCAGGAGCAGCACAACCCCCTGGAGAAGCAGGAACCCCGGGGCGAAGGAGGAGACCCCCAAGAGACGGAGGAGACCCCCAAGAGACGGCGCAGCCCCCC
>NW_008687270.1:348-7265 GCF_000695815.1 Acanthisitta chloris | reverse complement strand
GGGAACACCACTAGTGACCGGCCGCCATTAGGTGCTCCAAAAAGGCAAAAGCAGAAAGGATGCCCAATGGATGAAGATACCTATTTTTTTCCTACAGGTTCCCCCTAGGCATAACCATAGAAAGAGATGCTCAGTTTAAACAGACTTGATCATTTCTGGAAGATTGAAGAATCTGCCTCTCCACCAACTGCAACAGGGAACTTATATAGCTGTGTTAGGTAAACTGGATTGTTTTGGGTGAGGTTAAAAGTTCTTACATAGGAGAAGGAACAGGGTCTCATCTTGGCTGACAGCAGGCATTTGGCAGTCTTTGAGTAAGGGTGGTACCAGAATCTACAGGACAAGGCTGAAAGAGAAAAGTGGATCAGCATGTGGAGACATTGGGACTGGTTTGGCAAGGACATTCCCCTCAGCAGAAAAGAGGGAAAAAAACAGGACACTGTGTTTTGTGAAGTGTAGGAATGAACCTGGAAAACACAAACAGTTTAAACCAGAAAGCCTTGAACATTTCCAAGCACACTGATCTACTGAACTATGGTACAAGAGGACTGAATAATCCAGAATACTAAATGTCACAAGAGTTAACTCCTAGAAACTTTGTCCTGCCCACACTTTCAATAAGTGAATGCCCAGAAGCAGGACATAATAACTGTGACCAATAATTAGGTCATGCTGGGGAGGACTTCTCAAATCAAAGAACATCATGGAAGTGCACAAGAATACTAAATCAATACCAAAGTGCTGTGCTATTCTATGCTGCAAGGTAGAAAGTTTCACAGGAAAAAAAAAAAAGGTGATGTGAAAGCAGGAAATGAAGTTACATCAAGAGAAAGAAGAGAAATTAACTTTTCAACAGTTCAAGAGAGTCTCCATAAGCTCAGATGGGGATAGAGACATTCAAGACTTACAAAAATAAAAAAATAACCAGGAGCAAAGCAAATGGCCAGTGCTGTGCACAAGATCACCACCTGCGACACTGACAGCTGCTTGAGTCTATAGCCTTCATGATCTTTTCTGTAAGTATGTTTCTTTCAAGGGCAGAAGAGAAATAAGAAAGAAATACAGATAGCATGGAATTAACAGAACAAGGACCTCCTTTTTCTTTCCTACAGATCTTGTTGGATGTTTGCAGATGAATTAAGATCTGCTTCTAAATTTTGTCATCTGTTCCCACCAAAATACTTCGTGACAGGGCAGAATAAAATTGAGACTAAGACAGAGAACATTATTTCAGTGTCAGAAAATTATCAGCAGGATGCAGTTCAGACCAAAGGACTTCCATTTGACAAGCATCTGGTGCTAGTGGATGAGTAGAGTAGAAATTGATTCTAGCCAGGTTGCTTTCTTTATCTTACATGATGCAGCTGCTTGACACTATTGAAGGTTTCAGTGCAGGTTAATATTTTTGTTAACCTGTAAGTCACAAGCACATTCTAGAATAAATCTCTGAACCTTTAGAGATTGTGCTGGAGGTGTTGCCAAATTATTTGGACAGATGTAGACTGACAATAAGCCTAAGCTATACTAGTCTAAGACAGCAACAAGCAGCTGAACTGGAGCTAGACCCAAACCTAAAGCTGGGATGCAATTATCATTAGACTGAACTCCGGATTTCCATTCATATCTCACTTTTCTTGGAAAAACAGGAAGACAGAAACTAGACTTTAAAGTACACACCCTTACCTAACTGCTCCAGCTTAAGGTCACCTCTCTTCTCAAACTACAAGACAACTAACTTGCTGCTAGAAGGCATTTTCTATAACAAGACAATGCTAGGCAGGTCCGATGTTCTTATGTGGGGCAAGCCTTTGTGACTGGCACTGGGCTTCAAAAGTGAAACACAAAAGACAATAACCACATGCCTTTCAGTATCATTGCATATTTAATGAATGCAATTTTGTTTGGGTTCCTTACACAGGGAGCTGCTGCCATTGTGACTGGGGTAGCTGCTCTGCTTTCGGGCCAAGTGTGTATTACTCAGAAGAGGGGAAAAAAGTCTGTTTGTGCTTGCAGGATTCCTTTGGGCCATCCCAGAATGTCTACTATGTTCCTCTAGTGCCTTTCCTCTTTCCTCATCTATCTTGTCATTGTTATAAGGACAGTTTTTCCTGACTATGTTTTCCCAGTGTCTATATTGGGAGAATTTACATACTGCCTATTTTCTCTCCCTGAGCTATACAGTTAACGTTGGGAAAGGTTAGGTGTTCTGCCAATTGAGGGGGGCAACAAAAATGACCCAGACACCAATGAAAAGAATAGGGTTATTTTACTATTGATGTTTAAAGATAATAGAAAAATGAATAATATATTTACATATAAGGTTAGTTGAGAAAGCTCTAATACAAATAGCACAAACAACAAAGACAACAAGAAAGGTAATGCACCTAATCATTACTACACACAGGAAAGAACAGTGATTAAGGAAAATACATCACCAATTGTCCTAATACTTTATTGCCATCCAGACACTCAGTCTCTGGGGAGCCCCTGGTTGCAGTGAGGGTTTGGAGAGCTGTTCCTGGCAATTGGGAAGTCCTACACAGTGTGTCCACTTGTAGGTGAGGTGGCCAAAGTTACTGCAAGAGGGTCCAGCATTTATGGGCCAAATTAGCAAGCAAAAGATAACTTGCAGTTTCTTGTTGTTTGTGTGGATAACACCTGGTGGTCCTCCCCTCCAACCAACCGAGGCCAGAGCTTGGCCAGAGCCCAGGACACGGGTGGTGGAGTTGCTTAAGACAAGACATGAGCTTGGCAATACTTCATGGGCAATTATATAACCAATACTCAACTTATCTCTAAGGTATTTTGCAGAAGGCGCCATGGCCTTGGGCAGATACACAGCCTATACAAGGGTCATCTATAAGATATCTGTCAGACAGCATGGCCCATGGCAGGTATATAACCTGGGCAAAGGTTATCTGCATCTATGTTCTACAATAAGTGGTCTAATTAACTAACACAAAGGAGCACTGTTCACAAGGAATACAGGATTTATCCATAAGTCAGCTCTGGCTTGGACCTATTGTTCAGGCCCTAGCATCTCATTAGGGGATGTTACAGAGCTTGGCAAGCACAACATGGGGTTAATATAACAGTCTGATGTTGTTTGGAAGAAGAATGACTGCATGAACACTGAGTTGGGCAGAAAGAAAACTGGCTACATGCATTAAAATATGAAGACTGTTGTGTCGAGATCCTCATGTTTCTTAGAAATTACTGAAACTTGTTGCGCACAGGCTGTGAAGATGAAGGGATGCTTTAACCGAAGCCTGGAAAGGAAGGCAGGAGCCAGGGGAACAAATTTATCCTTGGTGATCTTGGCAGCATCATATGCTCTCAAGACATAGCAGGACACAGCTGCAAATACCACCATTAAAAGTCATAAGCTAATAGAAATTTATGGGAAGAATAATACTTCCTGTTATTTTGACAAACTCATGTAGCAGATGATAATTAATAAATATGAGGCTACTTCAGTGCAGGATTTCCACTAGACTGGACACTAAGAATTCTTTTTTTCGTAGTCTGGAGTCTTGTGTGTGCAGGATATACCCATGTACTCTGCCAGCAATAAGTGTAGCTCTCATTTGCACCAGGAAAAGCTCACTGAGTCAAACCCAGCCTCATGTGACTGTCTGACATTTGTCAGATGAAAACAATTTATGAGGTCTCAGTGCCATGACAGTCCTAAGACTCTGTTCTAACATGAGCCACAAGTGGTACTTAGCAAATAAGCCGTTGATCTGCACAGAGGTACATTTGTCTTTGTGAAGAAACACGGCTCTGTCCAGCCCCAATTTCAGCTGATACAACGGATTTGTAATAACAAATCTAATAACAGATGTCTGTGATCCAATAACCTCATCTCCTGCACATGAATGGAATTAATTGATCTGTTAGGAGAAAGCTGAACTCCTTGAACCAAACTCTGCTTTCAGTCACAGTGTGTGGAGCCATGCTGGATTTACACTGGTGTACTGGAGTGCAGACTGCAGGGCTCCTCCTGTCCCCCTGGGATTGTTTGTGAGCAGTAGCTCTGCTTGGCTCGTTATTGTCTTTGTTAATAACACTTTTAATATGATTTGTGTTTGCATCTATTTTTGTATCTCTTAACATACTTGTAAAATACTTAAGACTGCTTTGGAAAGGACCCAAGCTCAGGAATGGGGTGTATTTAAAATAGATGGACCCCTGGTTACTGTAGGTATGTCATTGGTATTCAGTTTGCAGGTGTTCTCCCCGCTCCTCTTCCAAAATCAGAGGCAAACTGCAGTGTGCCCAGTCCTCAGAATGCTGTAACAGAGAAGCACCATCCCTTCCTTTTGCAGGATCTCTAAATACTCCATTGACTGTATAAGAACAACTCAAATACTAGTACAAGAAGGGAAAAAAAAAGTTACTCTAAAACAGCAGGGCAGACTGATACAACCAGCTGATCTTAAATTCCCTTTGTGCCTGACAGCACTTCCTTTACCCTTTAGTGTACATCTCAAAATGCTCAGAACTGCAAAATGTTTGAAATAAAGTCTGATATCCATTATGGAAACCCAACAAAGGGCAAGACTCCCACTATAAACTCTCACATCACAGTTTCTTCAAAGTCAGCTAGTGACCATAACATAAATACCTTCTCCCACCCTCAGATAGGAGATTAGCCTTCTCTCACTGGGTGGTTTGGTGGCTATAAGCCTCAGGCCTGATTCATATGAAGCTCTCAGGACACTAATCCAACATCTCCAAACACTCCAGCATCTACTTCCCACAGCAACATCCACATGCAGTATAACTAACCACAAAGGCTTCACAATGACACCGTCAGGGACTGTCAATCAGAAGGTCCAGCTTAAGTCTTGACAGTGCTAAGACAAGGCTATTTCACAACCAGGCTCCCTGTTCATGCTTGCTTATCAAGGACCTGTCAGATACTCTTTGACAGACTAGGGGAAACCAGAGGCCATACTCCTCTGGTTTGAGATCTACAAGGGTATGGAAGACCCACCCATCTGCAGGAGGTCCTGCAGCCTTGTTGCCACCTGGGCCAACACCACCTACACTGTCACCAGACATCCAGGAGATTAAGGTATCTCAGTTTCTTAAGTGCTTGCCCTTTAGGCACAGCAGCAACATTTGTCTTCAGTTTTACAGCACTTGCTTCCCGCAGGCTTCTCTGGAGAGAAGTCTGGAGGAGGATGTGTTCCCAGTCCTGTGTGTCAATATAGTGGTGCTATGCTGGTGTGCCAGGGGAGTTCCATGGTCTGTAACAGCACTTTGAATTCAGGTTTGCTTAGCTATTTTTTTAAAACATTTTTTGTCTCAACTGCAGACAAATAATGTTACGTATATCGGTTTCATGATCTGTTTTCATGCTGAGAAGTGAAGTGAACATTTCAAAGACCAAATCTGAAGAAATCTGAGTATTCTTAATACTCAATTATATATATTCAGTATATTATTATATATACTCAGTAAAATATTACTTCTTTTTATAAATGATAACCTTATTTTCATAAAACAAAACTCAGCCCTGGGTCACATTTTTTTACCTAGGTACCAGTATACCTTTTCATGAATGATTGCCTTTGCTCATTTAAGCTCTCTGCACATGGACTCTCATCTCCTCAGCAATAGTGGAGCACGGAGCACACGGGTGCTCAGTAGAAGATGGTTTGCATGGCTGTCACGCACCACTTGGGGAGCATGGAACAATCTCAGCAGAGTAATGTTGCCACCAATTCACTTGTTTAGAAAAGCTTGGAAATGTCACAACTTGTTACATGATGGTATCCTTAGTATACACCGAGGCAGTCACAAGTTTTGCCTTAGGCGCCTGAGAACTTCCATGAACACTGGCAGTGCAGAATTAATGGTGCAGCTCAGTCTAGAAGCAGTTGCATTTTAATAGTGGGTAGAGGAAGCCTTACATGCTGCCAGCTACTTAAAGAAGTAAATGAATTAACTCACATTTGTCAAATGCTTTGAGACACTCCAAGGAAATTTTCCATAAAAGCACAACCTGTTTATAAGTATTTCTGGCAAAATATTGTTTTAATTAATCTTAGTCTTTGCCTTTCTATTTGGGCTATTCTCACAATGGCCTTTTGCTTGCATTTAGTGTAGGTAATGTGGGCTCAATCCCACACAGGTTCCAGAACCTATGGAGAATTGTATCACTGCAAGTTATTGATAGTGTTTCAGCTGTGGATTCTGCTTTGTTCAGGCTCTAATTAGTGAATAGTAATTCCATGAAGATTTCCCATCTGACTGTGGTTTGATCTACCAGCAGAGAAAGATAGGCTTCATGTCAGTTACATCAGATCTTTCTAAGAGAAAGGTGCAGCCCTCCAATAGCTTTGTGTCTACGGGATATAACAGGCTGTCATGAGCTCTTTTGATAGAAATAAATGTCACCATAAAATTTTTTCTAAAAGCCAAACTGGGTTGGCTAATACACTCCAGAAACATGTCTAAACTGTGTGCTTAATCAAAAAAAGAAGATTTTTTTGAATGAAAAGCACTCAGAAGATAAGCAAAGAAAACCTGTTGTTAAAAGAAGAGATTTTACACAGGATGTCTGTGTTTTTATGGTTCAGAACCTAGAAACCATCAGTGACTAGAAAAAGAAAATAATCTAGCCACAGGATTCTGGATGTCTGTCATTTAGTTCACCTAACTTTTTCAGTGTACTAATTTGTACTCTGTCAAACTGTTGAATCAATGTATTTGTCAGGTAGCATTTCAGTGGCAGTAGTTGAAGATTTCTTTGGGGATCTAAATTCCTAGCAGGAATTCCTCTGCAAAAACACAGCTTCAAAACGCACAATAAGACACAGGTTACCTTCTCTCTCATGTGAAAAAACCCTCACAAAACCAACCTTGTATATTTGTCACATTTACATTTTATATCAGGATTAATGCCT
>NW_008687270.1:0-325 GCF_000695815.1 Acanthisitta chloris | reverse complement strand
CCCTGTCGGCACTGACCAGCCTTGTCATCTTTTTTAGCTACAGACACGCTCAAGTTCTGTTACCATTTCATCCACTGAACTGTGTACTGAACAATAATTACCAGCCCTACAAAGGCATATTTCAAGGGTACCGAGGAATTAACACACATTTTCACACTGTCCCAAGCCGCGATTAGCTCTTCAGGGATATATTTTTTTTTCCCTTCCAATTCTTGTGTCTCTCCTCTCTTTTCCTCCTTACTGCAGGGATTTTCAAACAATAAACCTGTGGGTTTAATTTACACCTTTCCTTACACCTTTTATTTTTCAAAGCGCACGGGGCATA
>NW_008687269.1:3099-3848 GCF_000695815.1 Acanthisitta chloris | reverse complement strand
CTGGGAGGGGAAAAGGGGGGGGAAGGGTGTACTGGGGGGCACTGGAAGGTACTGGGAGGGAAATGGGAGGGAAATGGGGGGAAGGGATACTGGGAGATACTGGGGAAGGGAGAAGAGGAGGCTCAGGAGAGACCTTAGCAGAAGGAGAAGGAGAAGGAAAAGATGAAGGAGAAGGTGAAAATGAAGGAGAAGGTGAAGGAGGAGAAGCATAAGGAGAAGGAGGTAAAGGAGAAGGAGAAGGTAAAGGTGCAGGAGAAGGTGAAAAGGAGAAGGTGAAGGAGAAGGTTAAGGAGAAGGAGGATGTGAAGGAGAAGGAGAAGGTGAAGGAGGAGAAGGAGAAGGAAAAGGTGAAGGAAAAGGAGAAGGAGAATATGAAGGAGAAGGTGAAGGAGAAAGTGAAGAAGGTGAAGCTGAAGGAGAAGAAGGAGAAGGAGAAGGTGAAAGTGAAGGAGAAGGTGAAAATGAAGGAGAAGGAGAAGGTGGTGAAGGAAGAGAAGGTGAAGGAGAAGAAGGAGAAGGTGAAGGAGAAGGAGAAAGTGAAGGATAAGGTGAAAGAGAAAGTGAAGGAGAAGGAGGAGAAGGTGAAGAAGAAGGTGATGGAGAAGGAGAAGGTGAAGGAGAAGAAGCAGAAGGAGAAGGAGGTAAAGGAGAGGGAGAAGGTAAAGGTGCAGGAGAAGGTGAAAAGGAGAAGGTGAAGGAGAAGGTTAAGGAGAAGGAGGATGTGAAGGAGAAGGAGAAGGTGAAGGAGG
>NW_008687269.1:1081-2375 GCF_000695815.1 Acanthisitta chloris | reverse complement strand
AAGGTGAAGGAGAAAGTGAAGAAGGTGGAGAAGGAGAAGATGAAGGAGAAGAAGGAGAAGTTGAAGGAAAAGGTGAAGGAAAAGGAGAAGGTGAAGGAGAAGGTGAAGGAGAAGGAGAAGCCGAAGGAGAAGGTGGGTCCAGTGAAGAGCTCCGAGGCTGGTGAAGGGATTCGAGTTCCCTGGGCACAGTCTGATGGAGCTGGGAATGTTCAACCTGGAGAACATTTGTCCCTGGAGAACATTTGTGGTTGAGCACCTGGATGAGATGAAAACTCTGTGCCAAGAGATGCAAATCATTCACTGCACAGTCACATTTTCATCCCGGGGAACAACGAGGAGGAAACAGCAGAAGGGCTGGAAAATTCCCCCCTACACAAACTCATAATTCCTGGGAATTCCGAGCCATCGTGTCCATTGGGAAGTCAGAAATTCTTGGACTTTGACAGATCTCCAAAATCAACTTTTGGGATCAACTTTTAGCTTGACCCCCGGAGATGACACATTCCACCTTTGGGATCAACTTTTAGCCCCATTCTCTAAAGGCAGGAGAAAAAAAATCCCGATTTTTAAGGGGAAGTGAGCAGAGGAAGCAATTCAAGGAGCTTTGGATTTGTGGTCCATGTGAAAAGAGAAGTTGAGGTAAATGGAGCTGGAAATGAGGACTGTGCTAACTGGAACCTCTGGTAGAAACAGGGAAAGAAAATCCCCCTGGGGTTCAGAGAAAAAAAAACCCACAGGGAGGAAACAACTCTCTTGTTGTCTCTTCTCCCAGGCAACGAGGAGGACAAGAGGGCACAGACTCAAGCTCTGCCAGGGGAGGGTTAGGTTGGATATTAGGAAGAGAATCAGACATTGGAATGTGCTGCCCAGGGAGGTGGTGGATTCACCATCCCTGGAGGTTTTCAAGGTGAGACTGGATGTGGCACTTAGTGCCATGGGCTAGTGACCACGGTAGGGTTGGACTCGAGGTCTCTTCCAACCTGGTTGATTCTATGACTCTATGATAGGTCCATGGGGACCCAGAGCACAGGAAAACAGGGACACAGGTCCATGGGGACACAGGACCATGGGGACACAAGTCCATGTGGCCCTGGGGACACACACAAGTGTCTGTGGGGACATAAGTCCATGGGGACACACACAGTGGCCATGGGGACACACACAAGTCCATGTGGACACACACAAATCCATGGGGACCCAAGTCCATGGGGTCACTCCAATGGCTATGGGGACACAGTATCCATGTGGCCATGGGGACACACACAATTCCATGAGGACACAAATCCATGGGGAA
>NW_008687269.1:0-623 GCF_000695815.1 Acanthisitta chloris | reverse complement strand
GGATGTGGCACTTAGTGCCATGGGCTAGTGACCACGGTAGGGTTGGACTCGATGATCTTGGAGATCTCTTCCAACCTGGTTGATTTTAGGATTCTATGAAACCAATATCCCCCAAGGGTCTCTGTGCCCACCCTGGGGGCCCTCAAACATCCCCCAGGGACCCCAATCTCCCCCAAGGGTCCCCAAACACCCCCAAGGGTCCTCAAACATCCCCCAGGGTCCCCAAACACCCCCAAGGGTCCCTGTGCCCACCCAATGGGACCCCAACCCCCTAAGGGTCCCTGTGCCCACCCTGGGGATCCCCAACCAGCCCAAATTGACCCCAAACCAGCACTGACCACTCTGGACTTGGGTCTGGAATAAATTATCTCCTTTTGGGGCGGGAGGTACAGCAGTGGGGGAGGGTGGACACCCCATGGACACCCCATGGACGCCCCAAGGCCATGGAGAGCTCCTCAACGGCCACATGTCCAAGTTATCCGTGGGACCTTGGGGATGATGTCATGACCCAACCATGATGTCATGACCCACCCCATGACCACAGGAATTCCATCCTGACCCAACCATGACAGCATGACCCAATGGTGACATCCTCAACCCAACCCATGGCCCCAGGGATAACA
>NW_008687268.1:661-13765 GCF_000695815.1 Acanthisitta chloris | reverse complement strand
TAACAAGGCCAAGTGTCAGGTCCTGCAATTTGGCCATAGCAAACCCATGCAGTGCTGAGGCAGCTGGGGTTGTTTAGCCTGGAGAAGAGGAGGCTCAGGGTGACCTTATTGCCCTTTGCAACTCCCTGAAAGGAGGCTGTAGTCAGGTGGGGGTTGGTCTCTTCTCGCAGGCAGCTAGCAGTAGGACAAGAAGGCACAGACTCAAGCTCTGCCAGGGGAGGTTCAGGTTGGGTATTAGGAAGAGAATTTTTAGAGAGAGAGTTTTGCATTGGAATGGTCTGCCTGGGGAGGTTGTGTATTCATCATCCCTGGAGGTTTTCAAGACGATACTGGATGTGGCACTTAATGCCATGGTCAAGTAACGACCGTAGGGTTGGGCTCAATGATCTTTGAGGTGTCTTCTATGATTCTATGAGAATGAGTAGATTACAAAGTAATTCTGCTCTATTTATGTCCCTTTGATATGTCTTTAAGTGAAGAGAGTTCCTATGCTCTTCTGAATCTTTCTGATGTTACAGAAGATGGCTCTTTATATGTGGATTTGTATTGTCAATAATTTTGTAACTTTCATGCTACTCTTTCACTTTCACCCACAGTCTCTCTGTCTTCATGTTCATTTTTTGAGGGCAAGTCTTTCAAATTTCAATTCCAATGGTGTCTTCTTTCTAAATGTGGAAATGTAATACCTTCTCACTTCTGACAGACTGTTTCTTCTTGTCCTGTTTGTCAGTTTAAAGTCTAAAATATTTCCTGTGTGACACACTAATATCAATTGTATAACGAACAACAATGTTAATTAAAGTTTTTATGTTATATGAGAGGACAGTTTCAGGTTAGGAGCAGGTGTGTTGCAGATACCTTTGAGTCAAAACAGAGGCTGGCAAGTTAAGAAGGTTACACAGAAAATATATTACACTTCATGCTATGGTGTGACCAATGCACAATGTAGCTTCTGGGGAGTTTTATTTCAAGTGCAAAACAGATCTTTTCCATAGATTTCAAATCATGTATTGGGCAGGATAAATTAAAAAAAGATTGATTTTAAGCAGCAGCTCACATGAGAATATCTTTGCTTCACTGAGCATCTTGGTATCTATATTAAAATCCCCCAAACCATAAAAGTAGCACTTCGCTTTTACAGAAGTATGCAATTAAAGCTGTCCTGTGTTAGCAGAATTTCCATTACTATTGATGTATATTAATACTGACATATGTGAAAACAATAGTTTTGCTCTTAGCACAAGCTTTGTCTGTATTGAAAGCATACTGTACTTTTTATTGCACTGTTTTTCTGTAACATGAGTTTATATCCACAAATTCAGTGTTGTCTTTTTCACCCTTGCTTTCCCACATCGCTCTGTTCCACCTTCCTGTTTCCCAGGACACACACAAAATGGACTAAGTATATAATGTGAAAGAACAATTAGTTTGTAATCATAACTACTTTGCATGCTGTTTTTCTTGAGGCAAAATTTTGCTCCCAATATATTTTAATATTTGTCTCCTAAATTTACATCCTACCTTTCTGACCTTTTGGGACTGTGCCTGGTACTTTCAGGGTGCTGATGATGAGCCACAATCATATCTTGCATGTTATTTCTTGAAAAGTGTATCCTCTGAGAGGGAGCAGCTCCTATGCTGGCCACAGAATTCCTGCATCTCCAACACAGTTTCCATTGTTTCCATGCAGGGTCAAGGTAAAAGTATTGCAGGAAAAGTACCAAGGGTCTCTGTTTAAGTTAATCAAACCCACCCATACCAAAACCAGCAATGAGCTGTGTCTAATTCCTTTTATTTGTTTTTCTAGGAATGGTGTATTGGGGTACCATACCACAGAATTCCATACCGCTCAACTATATATTATGCAAATACGTCTTTCAAACTGGGAGAAAAGGTATGACAGATAAAGCATGTGATTGCTAACATGAGCTCATACAACTTTCAAAATGCGACGTGGCAGGCATCTCTTCACACTCTGGGCAAATGGCACACAGTAACGGGAGACATTAGGTTTTTAAAAGTGAAGTTAAACTGATAAATTAGACCTCATTTATTGAACAGCAGTTACAGCCAATTGCCCAGGGAGTCATTTGACACCTTTGAAGACCCTGCTAACTTAATTGGTGATAGTTTGGGGCTGAAGGAAACATTTAAGCCTGTAGCAGCAGGACACCATGCAGCATGAAAATGGAGAAGACAGGCATTCTTACTGACAAGGGGAGTCATATATAGATTTTTGTGTCCATTGTTTTTGCTTATTTGTGTGTGTGCTTTACTCAGTCAATCAAATATAATTGACACCACTGGGTTCTGTTGTTTTGTGGATGACAGGAGCTAATGCAAGGGAAAAAAAGCTGGGAGTAAACTTCCCCCTGAAAGGCTATGTAAAGGTTTTTCCACTGGGCTTGTGACATTTTTTGCTCAATTGTATTAATTGATGTAGTGGCAAGGCAGTTGGAAAGATGATGGATACTGATCACTACACTTTTCTTTTTTTTCTGTTTTTTTTTTTTTTAAGTATCTGGGCATTAACATAAACTCTGCTTGTGTGTAAGCAGTAGGAATGCAGCCACTAAGAATGTAAGATGAAGGCTTAAGCACCTACAGACTGATTTCGTGGGATGCAACTGTCACAGCTGGATATTACCACAGAATGAGCAAGGGATGTTGCTTTGGGACAGAATTTTACGCAGGACATCCATGTTTCCACCTTGATTTTTCTGTTCTGTTTTCTCCTCTTGTGTTGGAACCTTCAAGATTTACCATCTCCTTGCATCAGTTCAAGGAGTATATTTAATTAAAACTAATCCATCTCTTCCCTAGATTTAAAGTGTCACCATATTCAGGTTGGAAACCTAATGTCCTGAATGAGGTGATAGAGGAGGTCACTGATTTTGGTTTCCACAGCTTTCAGCTCTGCAGACTACAAGTGTAGGTCATCCCTGGATTCTAGTTACAATGTAGTAACTATTATGTGCCTATGAGATTGCTGAAAAAATCACCACACACTTCTTATTCTGCCTCACAGCTTTCCAGAGAGGACTCTGTAGTCCCCGCACAAAGAAGACGCCCCCATGTGTGTGACTGAGTGCAGAGACAGCGAGAATGTGGCGACACACGTGTAGTTTTGCCCTTGAAGACAGATGCTTGATCCAAGTTAACACAGATGTCAGTCAATCAGTTTTTTAACGGACATAATCTCTGGAGTTGTCTTAGTATGTAAATTGCATATTCATAATCCACATAATCCACTTACTTCTGGACTACATTCAAAATAGGTGGTTAAGAAGGTAATTTGTAAGAGTCCAAACTTCTGAAAGAGAAAGTCTGAGGCCTTGACAAAAAAACGTAAATATACCTGTGAGTTGACATTTGGGGAAGCATAGGCATCCTCTATGAACACATGGGTTCAGTTAATATTAAACCAGTCATACTCTTCCATTTAATCATTGTCTGTAGTTTGGTTACTAGGCTGGGATGATTAACATATTTATATGTTAGTCTCTTAATTAGAAACCTAGCTTTAAATGTCCCACTGTCTTCTTCTGGTTTAAATCCTACAGGTAAGAGGGTCCATTGCCCAGCGAAAATTGTCCCCAAAAATCCTATCGAGATACAGGACTTCACAAAGAAAATTCAAGCAAATCCAGGAAAACCAAGGATTTTTTTCATAAATAAATATTCCCATGAGTGTCTCTGTCCCATAAATATTTCCTTTAGCAACTTGAGTTAAGCCTGCAATTTCAGTGACCTGAATTCACTTCCTAGCACAGGCATTGTGTATGATGGTGGCAAATTAGGGTGAGGGGCACAAAATTACTTTGTACCTTACTCATTCTGGAAATCCTTAGTACAAAGTAAAGCATTATTTCCCTGCTTCAACATGCAGAAAGCCACGTAGGAAGAGGATACTCACAAAAAGGCAAACTGATCAGGAGAATATGAAAGGAAATACGTGGGAGAGAGATACAAAGCTCTGATCTTCTCTGTGGGTTGAGGAAAGGGAGACACTTCTTTTAGCCACAGCTGTAGCCAGGTGCGACCTCTTTTCTCTAGATTTCTATGCTGGTTCTTCTAGCAGACCATGCTTCAGAGGTATGGTGGCTTACAGGAAGCGGTACCTGGTCATGGCTTCTCTGCCCTCCTCTCTCTAATGTGGAGCAAAGTTTTGTACCTGGACTTGGAGAAGTATCATGACCCTGAGTCTCTGGGACACCAAATGAAGGTTGTCATATTGGCTTGCGGAAGCCGTTTCAGGAGGGGTGGATCTGGCCAGCAGGGTGCCTGGCTTTTACTGGTAATAGCTGTGGGAACATCTCTGAACAATGAAGAGTTTGGTGTCAGGGCTTGTCTGGTTATGCAGCAGCACAACAGATCTACTGGCCAACATAAGAATCTGGAGACTCTCTCTTTCTGCATTTGCAGACTGCAAAATTATTTCACAGTATTTCTACAAATCCCCAGGAAAAGTGCAACAAAGAGAATCCGTTGTTCCCCTCTGATTTCAAGCTTCACAGAGTTTACCCTTTGAATGATTTAATGTGCCCAATCATAATGCATAATGTATAATATATGAAGCAGTTGGGTCTCTTGCAATGGCAGATATCTCTTGAAAAAGGGTATAAATATTTGCAATTTAAGTGGTGGATAATCTAAAGAAGATATTAAAACAAAGTAAACTATATCAGTATAAAATTATCTTAATAGTTCAGTCAAAGAGTAATAAGTTCTTTCTTGTTATTTCTTTGGTAATTATTGATACAGCTTGCCTATTTAGAAAATGGAGATCCAGCTACACAAACCTGTGAACATTTCAAAGTCTTAGACTGTTATCAGTTCTAGTCTCAGACAGAAACCTGTAATAGGTTGCATAAAATTATACTGTATAGATGTTTGTATTGTGTACTTTTAGTGTACAAGCTGACAGTATTTCTGCTTGAAGAAAGCCAAGTAGCTACAAAGGGAAAGCCATGAGTTTCAAGCTTCATTGAAGGATAGAGTTGTTTACCAAATAGTGCAGATTCCTGGTATAAAAACTGGTATGTTTGCATACCTGTGGAGAGGAAAATACTTTATTTTATTAGGAGGACTAAGGTCAAGTAAGAGGGTTAAAAACATCACACTCCAGCAAGTAAGGAAGGGAGAAGAGAGGGACCAGCAAGTCATCTGAAGGAAGGAAGGGGACACTCTCTTGGTGCAGGCTTAACATAAGAAGGTGAATTGTTTTGCTGTTGATTCTTCAGCTTCATCTTTTGTACGTGTAACCTTTTTGCCTGCTTTTCAGTTTTATGGACAATTACTGTACTTAGCCTGCTTTGATTAGTGACTTAAGCAAACTAGAAGGCAACACGATGTTCTTTGTCCAAGGATGTGGTGAGGCTATAAAACAATAAATACTGGGATATAGGTTTAAGCCTGGAGACTTGCAGAAGATGTGTCCCATTTAAGAAGATGAGATTTTCCATCTCATGTAGAAACTTGTAAAATTATGAGGAATCAAAAACTCAGTATCTTGAAAGAAGGCATGAAAATTAAAGTATTCTCCTGATTAAATGGAAACTGCCTGATGATACTTTTAATTTTGGTGTCAAATTCATACAAAGCATTTGAATTCCATTAATTTCAATAAACTTTCAGTAACACACCTGTAATATTAAAGAGTTTAAAACATGTCCTTCACATTCATGTGGAGTATGACACAAATAGATGGTTTCCCTGGGACAGCATACACAGCAAGCTGCTGAATCAAACCTGGAACACCCTTCCTCTGGAACCAGTTCAAATCCTTGTCCTTTGAAAGGTACTGTTAGTTCAAGTGGCTGATCACACCAGGGAAATAGTATATTACTGCCCTAATTTAGCGGGTAGTTTCTAAAATGTGTAAGTGAAACAAATCATTTTCTGCTGCCAGGGAAAGCACTACATGCCTGGAATTGTGGATTTCTTCCAAGGTGCCATGAAACTGGTAACACATGCTGTGAAGTTGCCTGCTGGTCCATCAATCAAGTCTGCCAAAGACAAGGGCCTATACAGCGAGGATGATTTGAACACACACAGGTGAAATAGGGTTTAGAAAAATCTTTATTATCATTAATTTTTTCTCCTTTGGATCACTTTCAGATACTTCTGAAAGTATTGGTGTCACCTGATGTTGACCTTACTAATTAGTCCTTCAGACGTTTGATCATATATGTATCGATTTATGTTTCTGTCATGTGTTGTGTCATTATACGAAGTAGGAGCACGGCTTGGAATCACTGAAAAAATTCTGCCAGTTAATGTTTTATTCCATTTCAGGAGATTTTTGGTCTATATATCCCTTGTAGGAACAGAGAGCAAGTTATTTTCAGACATTCCTGAAACTGAAATAACTTCACACTCTTAGTAAGAGCAGTGTGAAACAAATGTATAGATGCTTCTCTGTGCAGATGTGTTGGGTGTTTTTCTGATTAATTTTCCCAATGTAATTATAGTAGTGTACAAAACATTGGCAACAATGTGTGAGTCTGTAGTCAACATACTTTCTGTGTTTCATTATGAAACTGGAATACTTTTCTGTACTAGGAAGATAGAATTCAGTAGAGTTTGGGAACTGTAGCTCTAGCAACTTCTCTCTCTTAATAATGAAATGGGTTCTACTTTCAATCAAAACCCAAGAAAACAAAAAAGGCAATTAGTGGTATTTCTTCTTGAAGTGGTGAACTTCCTGGTTTCATTATGACAATTTTTTCACTTATTCTTTGCTTGTCTGCATGATATTTAGTTAAGTCCTTGAGATAAATGACACGTGGAAATCATTATACTAAAAATTGTAAAGAAAGCATTTCCCAAAGTGTTCCATAAGCTGACATTTGTGGGAACTGTGATGCCATTAGGGAAGCTCACTAATGCATGGTACAGCTCATCATTCAATTCAGCACACATTGAAAAAAATCTATGCATTGTTATTTATTATTCTCCTTGATGTACACTGATTGCTTCACAGAAGACATGGAAAAATAGGCCATTTATTCATGGGTTTTTCAGTGTATGTTTCAGCTGTATCACGGTAACTGTGGCAAAAATAGAGGCAGCAGTGGATGTATCCCAGTATAAAAAATATATGTGTTTCTTCATTGTAATATTGAGAAATGCAGTCTCATACTGCTGTTGGTCATATATGTTAAACCTTCTGATCAACAATAGTTTTTAACTTCCAAACTATCATTTGCAAACTCCTTGATAGTATCTTTTGAATGCATTTAATATGTATGTCATACCAATATGCAGATGGATGATTGTGCATGCCCGATAACTACAAATTTCTCTACAACTGTATTTCAGTGTTGCTTTATCTGTAAGTGAAAATGTGTGTTTGGTATTTGTGCAAAGTTGTATTTGTCCACTTATCCAGATTTGCAGAAATGAAAAAGCTGTAGTTCACTTTTAGACGAATTTGATGAGGTTGTACTGTATCTGTCATTTGCAGAGATCAGCTCCTCCATTGGCAGAGATGAATCATAGAATCGTAGAATCAATCGGGTTGGAAAATACTTCAAAGATAATCAAGTCCAACCTGTCATGGTTTAACCCCAGCCAATAACCACACAGTCACTCACAGACTCCCCCACCAACGGGATGGGGGAGGGAATCGGAAGGGTAAAAGCTAGAAAAGCTCATGGGTTGAGTTAAAGATAGTTTAGTAGAGAAAACAAAAGCTACACGCACAAGCAAAGCAAAACAAGGAATTAGTACACTGCTTCCTATGGGCAGGAGGTGTTCAGCCATCTCCAGGAGAGCAGGGACCATCACGCGTAACAGTTCCTTGGGAAGACAAATGCCATCACTCCAGATGTCCCCCCTTCCTCCTTCTTCCTCCCACCTTATATACAGAGCATGATGTCCTATGGTATGGAATACCCCTTTGGTCAGTTTGGGTCACCTGTCTCAATTGTGTCTCCTCTCAATCTCCCATGCACTCCCAACTTCCTTGCCAGCGTGGCAGTGCGGAAAACAGCAAAGGCCTTGGCTCTGTGTAAGCTCTTCTCAGAAATAACAAAAGCATCTCTGCATTATCAACTCTGTGTTCTGCACAAATCCTAAACATAGCCCCATACTAACCCCTGTGAAGAAAGTTGACCCTACTTTAGGCCAAACCAACACACAACCCAACCCTGTCATGATTACTAGACCATGGCACTAAATGCCACATCCAGTCTCATCTTGAAAACCTCCAGGTATGGTGATGAATCGAATCTATGTGCATATGCCAAATTAACTCACAATATTTTGTGCTACTCCTGTTAGGTCTTCATTAGGTAAATTTTGTCTTATGATACAAGGGGATCCTGAGTAATGTTCAGTGAAATCATGGATGTAAAACAACAGTTTACATCAATATAGAGAGGGCTGGAGCAGCTGAACCTTGCCTGCCCATTGGATCACTAATGCCTTGTGGCATACCCAGGTTATGGCATGAAGATGGCTGCATCATTGCATCACTTCTTTGGTTTTGCATCCACAGCTGAATGTGGTCCTTCCTAGACTCAACCCTCCTGCAGTAAATGTTGTGGGAGATGGCTTTTTAAACATACCCACTAAGATGCCTGTGTAATTAGGCTTTTTAAATAGAGTTTATCAGTAAGCAGTGCCCTTTCCTACTTCATAATCAGCATCTACATTATGTCTAGTAGCTCAAAATTTTAATATGGCTTCTAAGTATCTAGATCTGGAGGGTGCACCAAGGAAGTCGTAAATCTGTAAAGGACTAGCATGTATAAAACCTTATGTGCATGTAGAGGATATAATGAAAGTGCATAACTTTTGATAATTTCTTGGGTTAAATATTCTGAAATCAGCATACCTGCAGTATAAAATTCTGTGTTTTGTAGCATTTAATGACTGAAACTAATCAGAGCACTTAACTTCTGCTTTTTTACTCCTGGCCAAGGCAGGTGCTTGGATGTATGTGTAAATATGTTAAGTTAATATGGCTTATACAAATGTAGGCAGTTTCCAAAATTCACTGTAAACTCATAACCTTCTTCAGTAAGTAAATGAAAGAACAGTGTTTGTATAGCTATCTTGACACTTTTTTGGCTAAACTTATTCTAAAAACAAAGTCATTTATACAGAACAATGAAACTTAGTGACATCATAAAACCAGAAAAGTCAGGAAGCATACAATGAAGCTGAGACTCAGTAGGTTGTCTTATCCTTCTGGTTTTGCTGAAGATATGCCAATGTCATGTACATCTAAACTTTGTTTAATCACCATGTTCATGTGTGCACTTGCATTTGCCAAGCAGGATGACTTTTTCATCTGATTTAAAGCAGCGTATTGGATCAATACTGTTAGTGTTTTACATCAGTGGAGAATGCTGTCTGTACTATGCAACTGGCATGCTAAAAGACAAAAGCTAGGATTTTCTTCAACTTGCTACCTTGCTTGCCACAGTGGGAAGCAGAAATGTTGGGTACATCTGCCTTAACACACTTATAGCTGAATGAAGTTGTGGCGTGCGAGAAATACTTGACATCAGATGCAGTTGGATTCATGTAATGCACACTGTATTTGTAGAGTTCACTCTAGCTTTTGAAACCTGCTCTTGACCTATCAAATATGATCATGCTCCCATGTTGGAATGAAGCTGATAGCATTCTTGCAGGCCCTTCATGGGCTTGTGTTTTTACTTCATATGGTAATAGACAAAAAATGAGCAAAGCAAACTGTTGGTGTGGTTATCAAAACTTCATTTTCTCTTTCTGTTTATTGTCCTGCAACAGTTTCTTCATCTCTGTATATTGATCTAGGGAGGGGGAGCTTACCACTGGGCCACAGTCACCTCCTCACTGGAGAAAGAATAAATGATCCCACACAAAGAAGGGGAAGGAGAAAAAAAGCAAAACCCTAAAGATTGTCTGGGGGCCATAACAGATTCCTTCTTACACCAGTGCATCATTTAAGTCTGTGTTCTTTCATCTACCTTGTTTGCAGTAAATAGCTGCTCATTATGTCAGGTCAAGCAAGTGCCATGGTGTCACAGCTCAGCAGCTGTGATCAGCTTGCCAAGCAGGCAGGGGACAGCCTCCAGGGAGCAGACACATGTGTCAAGTTCTTGAGCTGTCAAGGCTCAAAGCGACAGTTTATCTGGAGGCTTTAAAAGATCCTTGCAAAGTTTCCCATTCTTCCCTTCGCCCCTCCTCTTGTTGACAACCTGCTTGAAATACGACAGATGCTGGAACAGTTTTCTTTGGATTTGTGCAATTCCACAAGGCGCAATGCACCAAATAGAAATCCACCCATCCTTTAAGAGGCTAAGCTGAGAAGGCAGACACCTTTCTGGGGAGAGGACAAGGGGCCCGTTATGCTAACACAAATATTTCCGGATGAATTTGATACTGTCAGTGTACCTTCCTTATGTTCTTTGCCCACAATAAACAAACAACTTTACAAATTCCTAGAGAAACCAAAGGATTTTGTCTGGGGTCACATTTTTCAAGCCACTTTTCAGTTGCATTTAGTTTAATATTTTATAGCCCTTTAAGAGAGCACAGAGTTACCAATATGACATATAATTTTCCATTGCATCATTTTAGCCTAAGAACACAATAGGGTTCTCTGCAGATTTGTTTGCATGAAAATAAGATTTATCTTGTAAACTGAACTGAATCACTTATGAGAGCATACTTTAAAATGCCAGTTTTATATCACTGCCACCTTTTCAGGCTGATTCTGTTCATGGTGCAAATCCAGGGCCATTTTTCTTAGATATGTCCAGTAGAGTATGTTTGAAAAATATAACCTCTAAAAAATAAAATTATGCTGTACTCTCTGTGTAGTTTGTCATCCAGTGATCACGAGGAAGCACATTTTCACTCAGGGCCAACTTTTTCTCATCCTAAGTGGCTTTTGCCACACATAATTTCTTTTTGCTTCCTAAGTTGCACCTGCATCAGGAGAAGGGATGCATAGATTTTAATCTCTCTTTTTACTGTTCTTTCTCTCTGTCTTCTACAAACATAACCCAGGCTGTCAGTAATAGAAAACCTTCTTTTGAAATGATCCTGCCATTGCCCATCTCCACAGAACAAGAAAAATTATAAAAGTAGTGAGAAAACTTGAAATCTTCCTTCTTCACCACCACATTTGCCATGCTTGGTCTTCTTGAATAACCACGTTTCTTCACCAGAAGTTATAGAATTTAGAAGAGCTCCCAGCAGGGAGAGGTGTATTTTAAACCAGTGAGTTGACAGAAAGGTGCATTAGGTTTAGTCTCATGCTTTCTTCATTCTTCAGACAAGTCAAGGAGGGCTTCAGCTGTCTGCATACACAAGTAATCAAATGCTTTGGACTTACACATGTATGCCCTCAAACTCAGGTCCAGCAAACTGCCCTGCATGGTGTTCCTCCTCCTTTGTATGGTTTCAAATATGCACACAGCACTGAGCAAAAAGGCACTTGGTTATTCTTACTTTGAGAGGTAACCAGTTAGGTTTAGCACAGAAGTCATCTGACTAACCAAAGAGGTCTATTGTAGCATCCATCCATCCTTTGATTTCTTCAGGAAGGGAATGCTCACAATATGCATATTTGCAAAAGACATCAGTTAATGTCTGAACCTCTTCTTAGATGCTCCTTGCTAAATGTCTTTAGGCAGTCATGATATTTTCAACTGATTCCTATTGCTTCCAATATAAGGCTTCTTAGAATTTCCACAATAACCAAAAACAACAACAACAACAACAACAAAAACAGGAAAGTGAGCTTCTCCAGTGGCAAAATTTTACTAGCAGTACAAGTAAAGTTACTGCGTGTAACAGTAACTCAGTAACATTTAGGCTCCTCAAGCCTATGCTTAGTACAACAGAGACTCAGTGGACTACAAAGTCACAAAGTGAATATTTGAAGTTACATCTGGATATGTGATCTCCAGCTGGTGCTCTGTGCTGCTTTGGCAACCTCATTCCTCTGTGCAACTCCTTCGTAAGGACAGCACAAGCTGACTTTCAGAACCAAACCTCCACTATTTTCAGCCCCAGCCATTCCCTCTCTTATCTGTCCTGGCGCACAATGAAGCATCAGTTACTGGTATTCTTCCTGTTAGTTGTATCCAGCATCCTTAATCTTTTTGTCCACTAAGTGACTGCACACTGTATGAGAAAGACTGAAGCAAATGGAGCAAATCTTAGAGTTTCTTTACATCCTTCACATAAGATGGTAAGAGGCATAGAAATGCTCATGAGGCATTTAACCTATTTTCAATACAACAGAGAGTGTGAGAAGTGTAGGGCTACGCTCTGAATAATACAGACAAAATGAAATATTGAACATGCTCTTTTTCTGTACTGAATAATAAAATGTGCCTATGAAAACCACGTGATCATAATGTTTATGAATGTTTGCACAACCTCGTAGTTGGCTTAATCAGATTGTTGATGCATGATGAACTATGCAAACACAACGTAATTTCAACAAGGTTGAAAGTCTGCAAAGTCTGCAATACAGAAACTGAACAGATAGTTTGTACAGATTATACTTTTTTCTTAAATGGTTTTCACATATATCTCCATGGATAGCAATGCTTGTTCATACCATATTGGAAAGCACAGGTTAGATTATAGAAATTGCCAAGTACTACAGTGATTGATGAATGCATATTTTAAAATTATTTTTTCCTATTACATTGAAATCAATAACCTCAATACATCTCCTCATGACTAACATGATTCAAAAATCACAACTTTTCTGTCTCTTCTATGTCTCCCAGTAAATTGAAAAAGTGATAAGGTTAACTATTTTATGTGGCATTTAGATTTGGTTTTGACAGTGGCCTATGAACATTGACCTTGTTCACATCAACCCATGATTGTGCCTTTTGAAAGAAGGGCACTCTGCTGCTTTGTGACCACTTTGAAGGATGTATCATCATTGTCAGAAAGCCTTCCTGAAGTTTTAAGATGATTTTTAAAAAGATGGACTTGATCTTAAGTAGCAGAAGTGTATGGATTTGGCTTTCTCCACTAAATTCCAAGATTTCAGAGATAGTAAGAGAATTCAAGATACCACTGTTAGGATTCTGCTAGTATTCTACAGTGCAGTGTAAATTTACTAAGCCATCCTTT
>NW_008687268.1:316-634 GCF_000695815.1 Acanthisitta chloris | reverse complement strand
GAATTATAACAATGGAACACTTCAACTCGTAAAAACCAGTCTGCTACCATGAAAAGAGGATTTCTCAGGCTGAAGACTTTCAGTGCTTTTTTTCCTGCTAAAACGCATCAAACTGCATAATTGAGCTTTATTATTGCTATTCAAGGCAAATTTACCCAGTGATTAGAAAATGTCATTAAAAGGAAAGTGATTGTCTGTAAAAGTCTTTCCCTGATAAAATGTGTTGACCTAAATGATATTCCTCAAAGGTAAGTCAGAGTGTTATGTGATGTTCTCTTATCGATTGTTGATTCTATGTGTACCTCTGGGATCAGAAAC
>NW_008687268.1:0-277 GCF_000695815.1 Acanthisitta chloris | reverse complement strand
CCTTTTCTATGTAGGCATTTTATTACTATGTGATACTGAAATAAATAAGTATAACAAAGAGTGGAAAAAATCTTTGTGAAAAAGTAGGCATTTTCATATATTCAGGATGAATCAGTTATAATACAGCAACTGCCATCCACATTAAAAGCTGTAACTTCAAACCAGCCCTTTATATTCATGCACTGTATTGGAGAAGTCATGTAAAGTAGCAGTATTTTGCATTGAAATCATGAAAGCCCCATCTGGGATGATATATGAAGTGTTGCATCATTGTCAT
>NW_008687267.1:0-971 GCF_000695815.1 Acanthisitta chloris | reverse complement strand
CAAAAAAGCCTCCTCAACATCCCAAAGTCCTTTACACCCCAAAAAATCCACTTACACTCCAAAAAAATCCCCTTCCACCCCAAAAAAGTGGCTCAAAACCCAAAAAATAGATTTTCAAGAACCCAAAATAGTCATTTCCAACCCAAAAAAGTGGCTCAAAACCCAAAAAATAGATTTTCAAGAACCCAAAATAGTCATTTCCAACCCAAAAAAGTGGCTCAAAACCCAAAAAATAGATTTTCAAGAACCCAAAATAGTCATTTCCAACCCAAAAAAGTGGCTCAAAACCCAAAAAATAGATTTTCAAGAACCCAAAATAGTCATTTCCAACCCAAAAAAGTGGCTCAACACCCCCAAAATAGTCCCTTACACCCCAAGAAGTGGCTCAACATCCCCAAAATAGTCCCTCACACCCCAAAATTTCCCCTTGCACCCCCAAAAAGGGGCTCAACACCCCAAAAAAAATCCCCTTCCACCCCAAAAAAGTGGCTCAACACCCAAAAAATAGCTTTTCAAGACCCCAAAATAGTCCTTTCCACCCCAAAAAAGTGGCTCAACCCCCCAAAATTTCCCCTTGCACCCCCAAATTTCTCTCACCGCACGTGGTCCAACCATCGCGTCCCCTCCAGGGCCGAGAGCCACTTGTCATCTGGAACAGCTCCTGAATCCCATGGGATGGGAGGGATGAGCCTGGGAATGTTCTCCTCACCCCAAGGTTTTTGGGGGGGACCCCAAAAAAATATTCCTCACCAGGGAGACAAAGATCTCGGAGCCTCAGATGTGCCAGTTGGATCTCAGCCAGACTGGGAAGCTCCGAAGGGTCGGGAACGACGCAAGGACCACGAGATCCCAAGAGGAGAATCTCCAGGCACCTGGGGAATCGTGGAGCCTTGGAATGATGGAATTCCAGGTTGGGAGAGATCTCCAAGGGCATTGAGTCTAAGCCTACTGTGGTCACCAGACCATGGCAC
>NW_008687266.1:0-2475 GCF_000695815.1 Acanthisitta chloris | reverse complement strand
ATGGTGCACTCAATCTCCTCATCCAGAGAGCACTGAGTCCAGCACTGACCTCTGGGGAACACCTCTAGTGACCACCACCAACTGGACGTGGCACCGCTCACCCCCACTCTCAAATACATTTAAGCACACTAATAATGAACCATTGCCCTATTCATCTGGGAAAATTGGCCTGACAATGGACTGCAGTGTCACCTCTGACCCTCAGGGTGTAGACGTTTAATGGGAAGCTCTCTGGAAGGTGCCTGCCAGCTCATCCCCTGCTGCCATTACTGGCCAAGTGCTTGTGGGAGTGAGAGCAGTTTGCTCCTATGCACATCTCCAAATTTATGCCAGCTGTGCTGAGTTTATTCCATCAGAGTCTCCAAGGATGGCTTGTGGAGGGAGGGTGAGAGGTGACTCAGCTACCCTGCTTTGAGAAATCTTCCAGGCAAATTTCCAAGGTAATTTCCTGGAATATTTGACTGCAGCACACTGGAGCTATTTATCAGGAGCACCTGATTTGCTTTTGTATGAAAGAAAACTACAGAGGGTTTAACTTTTCTGGGCAGAGGAGCATCCTCCAGGCTGCTAACCTAACCCATATGTGCCTGACACTGGACCTGGCTCAGCCCATACAGCAACAGAACAGCAAATAAACCCAACTTCCAGCAGCACACCCAAGACCCCCAGCTCAGGTGAAAGTCTGTGCCACTCAAAATGCAGCTCCAGCTAAAACCACAGCTCCCATTTACACCTACAATGGGGCACAGAAGCACAACACCTAAATTAGCTTTTCTCCTAACTGCAGTTTGACTAGAGGTAACAGCATTTCTGTGCTTTTAAAGACACCACAAATTAGCAAATTAGAGCCAGAAAATGAAACAAATATGTACTACTTTTGCTTCTCTCTGCACCCTGTGGGAAGACAGTCAACCCCAGCAGAGCTTATGTCCCATCACTGCCAGAAGCAGTGCAGCACAGACAAGGGATGGACAGGATTGTTGCTGCAGCATCCAACTTCTTGGGTCCAGCCACAAAATGCAAATCCAGTCACATGCCTGAGCTCCCTATGTAACATAACACAGTGGGAAAAGCAACCTGGTGAGGTGCCTGGAGCCAGCTGACAGGAAAAGGATCCAAAAATCTTACCTCCAGCCAACTGGAGAGCTCATCTGCTCCAGGAAAACAGGCTCCATCATTCAGGATGAGCACACAGAGACTGTGGGGCCTGCAGAGTGCTGCAGCAGGGGATGAGTCTGCTCTTACTCCACTCAAAACCATGAGCCATAGCCACGTTTTACAGCCAAGCTGCTGCAACCCATCCAAAATGCCTCTGGAGTGAGTGAAGTAGAATCAAGCTCTGTACCCACCAGAAACAGATCCTGACAGTAACTGGATGTTGTGTGTTGTGTGGTTTGTCAGCTCCCATGTCACTTCTGATGGCTCAGCAGCATTGTCTACAGCAGCTTCACCTTCCTAACTTCCTTCAGTAACTAATCATTGAATAATTACATATTCTGCACTTACACTAAAACATTTATGCTGTAACATAAGTACGTGAAGCCTCAACCTGTTAGATTGAAATTTCAAGTCTTTTGTTTGCAAAGAGTGGTTCCCAGACTCCAAACCTTTTCCTTCTGGAGCACACAGGATATAAAGTCAGTATACAAAAGTCTCTTCCTTAATCAGGCAAAGTACAGTGAAGAAATAATTACAGAGCTGCTACTAAAAAAAGAAAAATCTGGATTATTTCTTAGTACTGCTCAAAGTTACAAGGTCCTACTGGTACCTAACAACCTCCTGTTAGAAGAGAGTTATCAGCACTGCAGGTAAGAGAGTGGTGGTTACCCAAAAAGGCAGGTAAGAGTCCCTGGCAATCAACATTTAAATGAGTGACCGAAAACAAAAACAGAGGATGCAAACAAACCCAAGGAAATGGTGGGTTTGAACTTTCTCAACTGGCATGTACCCAGTGTGTCTCTTGTAAGAGTCCCTTGGAAAGAACTATATTGAGAACTTCCATGTGTGGCTAAAAGTACTTTGCAATTTCAAGAGCTACAGAAATAACTGTCTGAACTCCAGGACACACTGAAATGCTTTGTCTCTCTCTCTCTCTTTGAAGACACCACATCCAAGCCTGAGGAGCTTCTGTACCAACTTAGCAGTTAGATCATGTACTGAAAGCAGATGCTGCTGAGAGGCAAGAACCCCCTCAAGAAAACCAACAGCAGCAAACTATGCCCAGCCCCAATGTGGTGGTGGTGGTTGTTGTTACTGTCAGGGCTGTAAGTACAATAAGGCCCATGAAGTACCTCAGGCCTTTGGGAACAAACCAAGTGTTCATTCACAACCTTGACAGATACCAGATTGTCACCACCTACCATTAGGCATGTAAGGATGGAGTCAGACAGGTCCTCTAGCTCACAGAGGTGTCTTGAGCCTTCCTGCAATCCCAGACCTCCTGTTATAAATCAGAGAATCAATCAGGTTGGAAAA
>NW_008687265.1:0-5380 GCF_000695815.1 Acanthisitta chloris | reverse complement strand
TTTTTTTTTTCTTTTTTTTTTGTTTAATATACTGCATTCCTCTGACATAGCTCTTTCCAGATTGAAGGGATGCAAATGAGGTAAGAATTAAGGCAAACCTAAAAGGCATGCAAATGAAGTACATTTATATCCACTGACAATACAAGCACATGTGTGGATCAGACTCGGGGGCCGACGAGCTCTTCCCCTCTGTCTGTCCAGTACTAGTTTACAGCAGAATGGTGACATGATTTATAATAAACAGTTAACATTACCATGGGAATTCAGTGTCACTAACATTACTCAGTCTAGGAGACACAGAGCTAGCATCAGTAAAACATGAACAATAAATAATATAATTCACTGCAGCACAGGCCTGCTGCACAGGCTTCAGAGGAAGAGGGTCGTTATGAAATGACATTGCACACATCACGTTGTGGCAGTTTATTTTTATAATATATACTTTTAAAATTCTTTAGCAAATGACATTCTCATGCACACAAGTGTTTCAAACACAAGAAGCAAGTCCATTTATAGGTAGTCCAAGCAAATTTTTGTGTGTGTGGAAATAGCTGCAAACTGAATGGAACATTAAACTTCTGTGCAGTCTATGATGCGTTGTACACGAGCTCATTTTTGAATGTCACACTGCAGGAGTAATACAATGGACGGATCACTCTTTGCAGCTTCTTTGAATTCATCCAGTGTGATCTGGTCGTCTTTGTTCTTATCCATCTTACTGAAGATCTTGTCTACCCGTTGCTCAGGCGTCAGACCATCCTCATTCATTTTCATCATTATCACAGTGCCCACCATTTTGTAGATGGCCTTTGGAAGGAAACCAAATGGAAAATTCAACATAAAATTCAGTCTAATTTTTTAATGTGATCAGATTCTGGAAATATATTATAACAATAAAATTATTAGATTCTGCAAAATATACGAAAAAATCTTTAGAGAAACAGGCAACGTCCAGATACTTAAAACAAGGAAGAATATATTTTACTTTCTTTAGATGTAGGTTTGTAGTTGAAATGTTTCACATAAATTCTGAATAGTTTTAGAAGTCATCATCTTTTAATAGGTTTCTGTGTGTACATGGGAGCACAATCTGGTATTAACTACTGTGGTGAGTAGCTGGCAGATGACGAAGGCAGTAAACTTTATCCTTCCTCTTACATGTTGTGGTCATCTTAAAGCCCATCTGTGAAAGCTCACTTAAAATAGCGTGTTGTTATCCCTGTAAATTTCTGTAATCATCTGAAGTTTATCTCCAGTAAGGTTTCAGCTACTTGAGCTACAATCCAGTAATTTCGTGGGTGTCAAGTGACTTTGAGATGGGCTTTGTAAATCCTGTGCTGGGCTGTTCTTACGGTTAATCCATTCATCAGGAAAGAAAAATCTCTGGATATTTAAAAGCTTATATGCACATATGTGCTCTCTGCAATTCTCCAAGATTACATCTATTAACATGTTAGTCTGCTTGTACCACTTAGGCATGAGTTGGTGTAAGATGAATGTATGTAATGCACACTCTTAACCACACAGTACAGCCTCCTGTGCACAGAAAATGTAAAGTCTGTGTGAACAAGGAATCAAATTTTATTGATATTCATACATGGTATTTTTGAATGTCATATTGATCTCACCTCTATAATTTCCAACATTTCCACTCTTGTAATTTTACCATCGCCATCCAAGTCGTACATGTTGAAGGCCCAGTTCAGCTTTTGCTCAAAACTGCCTCGTGAGGTGATGGACAGGGCACAAATGAACTCTCTGAAGTCGATGGTCCCATCTCCATTTTTATCGAAGGTTCGGAAGGCGTGCTGGGCAAACTTTGAAGCATCTCCATATGGAAAGAACTGCAAATGAAAACAATACATAGAACTGTGGGTAATGCAAAGGAGTGAGAGATGTACCTGCCTTCAAAATACCAAAGCGAGGCATTCACAGAGAGTGGCTGGTGAGCTTTGTGGGAAGCTGAGGATCTGCACTGTAAGCTTCCTGAACAGTTACACTGGAACGATTATTAAAAACTTTGTTCTACAAAAATCTCTCTTACTGCAAACTATTTTACAAATATACTTAATGCTAATTTAAGGCCTAAATTAACTAGATGAACCTTAAAATGAAGTTGGGTGTAAATGGGAGATTGTGCATAATATTTTCTGACTACAAAATACTGCAACCAGGGTGAATTTGAACAGTATTTTAACCAGCCCTTAACATATTTCAACCAAGTGTATGTGTTGGTTTGTGGTTACACAGCTTTATTTATTTTAAAAAAAATTCCACACTTAACATAAAAAAACCATGAAAATATGTTCTGTTCCAGCAACCAAAATTCAAATACGTAAGAACTGAGATTCGGTTTAAATTGTTTGTTTATTGTTTTTGTGTATTGTTTAAATACAGTGTAATGCTTTTCATGTGTAATAGCCATTATCAGTGAACACTACAACTGACTGTAGCTTAACAAAATATGTTAAATGACCATAACATGTAGGTTTTCAGCTGATATTTTTTCCTCTCAGGAAATGTATGATTTAAGACATTTGAGCCACTGAGTTTTTCTTTCTGTGGGCCAGACTCAAGAAAACACAGCTCTTAAGAAAGGGATTTTTAAACCAGTGCTGAAGTCCCATGGCAGTGCAGAGACTATACACAAGCAATGTTTGTTTCTATATTCCCAGCACAATTTTATGGAGGTTTTCATGCTCCTAAAAGATAAAGATGCATTACTCCCCATTTGAGAGCCATCTCATTTTATGCTTTTTAAAATTCCAGTTCTTACTAAGTACTGCACTTAATAATGTAAGTTTGAGGGAAAGTCTTCAGTGGCAGCCGAGGAAATGGAGCTGCATTTTACAAATTTCCATTTCCTCATGCAGAGCTTTCTCTGCAGGCTGATGATTGCTGTGGTCAGCTGTGAATGCTCTTGAACAATACACTCAAATTTCATGGGGCATCTTGGGGAATCTCACAGGACATATAGAAATGGGCTCTGCCAATTGTCTGATTAAATACAGACGTGGAACATGGCAAGTCTTTGCTGCTTTTCCTTTCAGGAGGCCAAATGACCATTTGGGTACTGTGACTTGCCCTAAAAATGCAAACCCTGGTGCACACACGGCTGCTTGCAGTACATGGGGATGCAGGGCATGTCAGGTGCCACTGCTGTGTTGCCACAGGGATCCTAACCTGAAAGTTTCCTTTAAACTTACTGTTTTCCCTGATACCAACTTTTCAGACAGCATTCTAGATAGCTTATGCACTGCTGAAGAGGAGTGCTACAATCACTTCTCTGGCTCAGCAGCATTATAGTAATTGTAAAATCTTCCTCTTCAAAAGGGAGAGCAGGGTTAAATTTTGTCCAACTATATCCATTCAGAATATTGCCCACATACTCCCAAAGGGATGCAAATTGCTGTATTATCCCAGAAGTGGTATCAAATACCTATCTCACTTCCCAAGTATCTGTCTTGGAAGATATTTGAACATTGTGTGGAGGCATCGAGTGAGATGCTGTACCCGCTCCAGTAGTATTTTATCCAGGTTAACATCGCTGTTAAAGTTGTGATTTTCTCACTTGACTTTATCAGCATCTGTTGCTGGAAGAATTAGACAGAAGTGATGATTTCAAACAGACTTACAGAATCATGTCTGTACAGTTCTGGGCCCCTCAGTTCAGGAAGGATATTGAGGTGCTGGAGCAGGTCCAGGGAAGAGCAACGAGGCTAGTGAAGGGGGAGACCTTATCACCCTCTACAACTCCCTGAAAGGAGATTGTAGTCAGGTGGGGTTGGTCTCTTCTCCCAGCCAGCAGTAGAACAAGAGGGCACAGACTCAAGCTCTGCCAGGGGAGGTTTAGGTTGGATATTAGGAAGAGATTTTTTATGGAGAGAGTAATCAGGCATTGGAATGAGCTGCCCGGGGAGGTGGTGGATTCACCATCCCTGGAGGTTTTCAAGACGAGACTGGATGTGGCACTTAGTGCCATGGTCTAGTACTGGTGGTAGGATTGGACTCAATCATCTTTGAGGTCTCTTCCAACCTGGTTGATTCTATGATTCTCCAGTAGCTGAAAGAGCTACTGGTATGGTCTCTTCCTGAAAATGTACTTTCTCTGCCTGTATTCAACCCAGCCCTTGTTTCTGGTTTGATAATCAAAAGTGATGGAGCTGTAAATACCTCAAGGTACTGCTGCAGCTCTTTCTGGCCTTTAAATACTTTCAGACTCTGATACGGTTATCATGATTAGGCTTGTCAACACATACAAAGATATATAGGGTTTGTGATACAATTCAGGACTGCACTGACTGCAGCTACCAGACCTTACTGAATTGCTCTTTTAGTGACAACCTCAACCGTTTGTCAAAGCTAGGAGAGCTCTCTCTGTGTAAAGGCTGTTTGGGCTCACAGCTCTACGGAACAAAGTTTTGTGAATGTTATCCAAAACCAGAATGTTATTTGCAAGGTGTTGAAAATCCTTCTCACTGCTTCCTCTTCTCCATGATCTACCTCCCCCCTCCAACTCCTGTACCAACTGCAGATGTTAACATAGGTGGTATTTAATTTTATGTCTGTGTACGTAGATGAATGTGCACTTCTCCAGACCACTAGTGAGAGTTTAAGAACTCGCTCTCTTGCCCTGTATTCCATCATGATCTCATGCTCCCCCATTCTACTCTTGAGAGCTTCCTGGCTGTTCAAAGCTGAGAAGACAAATCTTTTGCTTTTTAATTGTGTACTGATGACTGTCCTGTGACATATGTGTTACACAAGAAAATACTTCAAAATTTTACAGTCTTCCAGGTTTTCTGTTCAGAGCTGACTACTGCTGAGGATGCTGCCTGATCCATATTCCTGTGACTGTCACTACACTGTAACAGAAAGTAAATAGCTGGAGGAAAATGGGGTTGTTCTTTTCGCTGTCCAGAGAACCGTCGTACAGAAATGGTACAAATGTCCTGGTGGGTCCAAAGAATTAAATTATAATGCAGAAGTGCACCTACAAAAAAAGCTAAGCAGTGACAGACACCCGAAACCACACAAGAGCCCAAGAGCAAAGCAGGGAATTAGGAGAAGTCAGTGACTGGAGATGCCAAAGAACATTTTTAAATTGGGGAAACATGAACATATGATTCAATCTCCCACTAGAGGAACATCATCAAGCTGTGACTAACTCTTTGCCAGTCACACCATTAACCTCACGTAGCAGGGAGAAAAACACCGTTCTATTTTTTTTTCACAGATAAGACCACAAAGTTTTCTCTTTTGAGGTGAAGGAAGGTGGTAGCACTGCTCAGAGATAATCCTTGGTATTTACAGCCTAGTAAGGTTAAAAAAATGGAACTGATACCTTTTGTTGTTTTTTTTTTATTTGTCTCCCTGTAGG
>NW_008687264.1:410-4303 GCF_000695815.1 Acanthisitta chloris | reverse complement strand
TATATAAAATGTATATGCTATGTAAAGAAACTAATATGTATATCTACATGTGTGTGCTATCTCCACATGTATGCACAAATATACATGCACAGAAATTTTTCTATAGAATGCATCTACATATAAGAATTCTGAAAGGTGAACAGTATTTGAAAAGTATATTAAAAGAGTAAATCTAGATATTCATGACATAAAGGGAGCAATGGAAATCCAAATTCAGGTTTCAGCACATTAGTTATTAATTATGGTAACAAACATCTTGTCTGTAGGCAAAATTCCCTTTTTACTGAATTAGTGGAAAATTAAGAAGTCTTGATATATTTCATGCATGAGGTTCTTATTCAGATATGTATTGAAAGGAGGCAAACATATTGACTAATTCCCTTTTAAAATTCCATTTGCAAGTAGCTGCTTAAAATAAAAAGGTGGCTAAAAATATAACAGATGATGTCATTTTCACTTATTGCTACAGCTCCTGTTTGCAACCTTCAGACATGGATCTAACCTACTCTTGCAGGAGAAGCTGAGCCTGGCTTCTTGGGCTGCTGGATTCCACAGGAAAGGGCTTTTCCTACTCTGAAGAGCCAGTTCCCTCTTTCCCACCCACACATATCTACCACCCCTGCCAAGCTTTTATAAAGGTTATTCTTTTCCATTGTCTAAGCATCCTCTACACTCCGAAACATGAATGAGCTGGAAGGGTCATGAGCAAATTATGGTCTCCCTATCCTGCAGATACCAAACTTGGTAAGCCGGTTGGCTTCCAATTGCATGGCCTGATCAGTGGTGAAAGTGAAGCATCTCCAAGAGCACATGATATCCCAGCTCCCCATTTGGTCTCTCATATATTTTGGGTTTTTGCAAGCAAACATAATGTTTTGCTGTGAGTTTTGAAGGCAAAACACAGAGCTGAATAATTCAGGCCCCATATGTTTATCATTTCAGAAATTGTCCCATCTATATTTTTGACTGCTAGTTTACACTGCACAGAACCATTTTGGCTTCAGAAAGGTCCTACAGAATGTAAAGTCACAAAGGCAGTGCTTCCAGTTTTTCTCTGCTATAATTAATTGAGGATGTCCTGCCCCTGACACTATTGTCTCCCCAAGGTATTCTTCCATGTCCAAAAAATCTCATTTAAAAGCCTGGGTGGGAAAAATATCAAGATCCAAAAGACTACAGGGGACATAATACCTGCACAGGCGTATGTGGATTTCAGGTGGGTGTTAGGAGCTGGTCCCCTTGTTTACCACTTAACAACAGGAGAGGAGCAGAGTTCATCACTTGCATATAAATAAATAGGTGACCTCTGTGATAGTTGTAGGGATGACCCCACTTACTCCAGCAGCCTCCTAGATGGCCTCTGCATGCACGAAAGCCTCAGGTTAGGGTTTTATAAATACCACCTTCCTCATCTCTGCTGTTTTCTTCTGGCTGGCTGTGTTTGATTTTTATTTTGTTCAATCTGTCTTTCACATCCTCTCAATGCTGCTTTCCTTTCTTCCCCCTTTTGTCTTTCCTAAATATGCACTTCTAAGATGCATGTTTTTATAAAAGGTTTTAGATACCATCTTCACTGTAATTTCCAGCCACTATCTATTTCTTTGCATGCTTACTGTACGGAGAGGGTGAGCACAAAACGATTTGTTTTCAATCAGGACCTTTAAAAATTGATGAAACCTCTCCTCCTCACTTTGTAATGGTTATTCTTATATTCCCATTTTGCTAAATGAGCTTTTTAACTTACTTTTTTGCTTTCTAATGGCTTTCTAATGACCAAAATTTGTAGAGGGTTTTTTGTTTAATAAAGTTGATGTCTGTTTGCACAGCACAAGAGAATGTTTGCTAATAAGAGGACATTTAAATAATCAGCTGCACAGCCCTTGGGAGCAATGCAAGAAAATGGAAAACTGCAAGTCACAGTGGATCTGTAGCAAAGTGATACCCTCTACCCTATGTGAGAGGAGCAGCTGAGCTCTACAAAATCAGCTAATGAAGGCAATGGAGGTCCTACTTGCATGTAACAAAACCAATAGAAAAATAGCATCTCAGGACGAGCTTTGAAAACTAATAATGAAAAGGGAGGATCTTAAGCCTGTTAATGCAGCCTTTTTCAAGGCAGTGGCATTCATACTGGAGGCCTTCAGAGCAGACACTGCCCAGGCAACTCTCACATAGTGCCTGGATGCAGCAACGAGAGGATGAGTCCTCTTCAAACTTCTAAAGTTTTCTCAGATACTCCTCCCTCTCTTTTCAGAGGCGTTGTACCAAACATTTGATGTCCTGGTCTCTTTTTCTATCAATATATTTAGTGTTGTCTACCAGGATCTTTGGTTTTCTCACTTTTCATTGCTGGATACTCTTAAAATTGAAGTACTTCCTAGAGTATCATCCACAAAGACCCATTGAAAGATCACAGCACAATTTGAATTCCAAACATGCCTAAATTTGCTCAATAACAAAATTTTCTTATTTTTCTATTTCTAAGAGTTTTTGGGACACTGCCACCTGCCTTAGAGCCCTTGGACATTTGCCATCATCCTAAAAGGGGACCTGCCACAAAAGTCAATGGGAGATTAGCATGACACTCAGTGACAGATTTGGCACATTACAACTCTCATACTGAATTTGCTTAAAGGGTCATAAGATTTAACCACTGTTCATACCAACCACCTTTGGACATTTAATAGTATATTCCATCATTGGCGCAGCATTGAAAACTTGAACTTCCTTACACAGTGAACCACCCATAGTAATTTTGCTATCATTCATCCTGATGCAAGTCAGCTTTGATACCATACATATTATCTCATGACAGCTCTGCAGTTCTTTATAGTAATCACATTAAGTTGTCTCCATGCTCTTGCCACTTTTGCCTGCCTTGGGGATTTATTTTCAGTACTGGTGTTTAAACACCTTCCTCTAAAATAGTATAAGAAACGTATAGACATGTATTTTTGCATGCAAGTGGGAATTCATTCATTCAAATACATACATTTGTTGTTAGATACTTCCTAGTTGGCCTTTGCATACATACAGAAACGCTAATTCTGAAAGAAGATATAAAGGAAGATTCAGCATATGTACACATGAACTCAAATATCAGTTTGAATCTTGCTGGCATTTTGACCTTTCCCACTTACCAGCTCAAACTCAGAGGCAGTATTGTGCAAAAATAAGAAGAGGGGGAGTCTCTGTTTTCACCCAATATATGAACAATAAGTGAGACTACTGAAATTGGGCAATCGTTTAATCACCAAGAGAATGAAGCTAATTCAGACTGATTTTGGATGAAAGCACAAAGTGTTACTAATCCCAACTGAAACACAGCAGACACAATTACCATTCATTTGGAGAAGGAAAATTGAAGATTCGCCAACGTTTTTTTACAAACCAAGGACAATTAATAATTCTACACTAAACTTTTGCAACTGAGTCCAAATGCTCACTTCGTACTGTCTAACCTTTAATAAACACCAAATAACATCTAGATCAAATATGAAATAAACTGCTAACTTGGCAACTGAAGATCCTGAATTAAAATTGTGGCCACTAATCAGGATCTTCACCAGGGGCTTTCAGCTGTCATCTGTGGGCGACTAGTAAGAAAGAGTAAGAAAAGCAAGGGCACGCCCTCAAGCACACCCCCTCCACACACATACATGTGACATTTCCCTAGGGAAATGCTCCTCCAGCATAAAGCAGCAACAAATGAAATCAGGTCTGGCTCTGCAGAGAGTGGCCTGCAAGCCCGTTTCCAGCTCACTCCCTATTATCCCACATCATTTCACCCTTACTTTCACAAAGACCCTCGCTACACCTTCCTTTCTGATTTGCCTCACTGCTCAAAGTGGCCATGGAAAAAAGTGAGTGTGTGGGGCCTTTCACTGTCCCTG
>NW_008687264.1:0-393 GCF_000695815.1 Acanthisitta chloris | reverse complement strand
GATGTCCTTTGTAAACAAGAACCCCTGCTGCTGCAATTTCAAACCATTGGGGCAAAACAGAGGCTGACAAGCTTAAAACTCTTTTTCATGGTTCCAGTTCTTCTTTCAGGGTTTTGATAGCTAAAATGCTGCTTTTCTAGCTTTGTTACTGGGCTTGCATCCAATGTTTACATTGCATTACCAATATCTGCTCTATATTGTTCCTGTCACAGTGTTTCAGATAGCATACATTTTCATTTTCCCTTTAACTTATGACCTTTATTGAAAATGAATGCATTTGTCTGCAGACTGTCAGGCAAAAGGGTTGAATCACAAGGGCTAGGCATCTGTGAAATGCTTTGCAATCTACTGCAGCTGTGTCAGGAAAGTAGTGTCCTGGTTTTAGCCAGGATG
>NW_008687263.1:2506-2952 GCF_000695815.1 Acanthisitta chloris | reverse complement strand
TCCACTAGATCAGGTTGCTCAGGGTCCTGTCCAAACTGGCCCTGAATGCTGCCAGGGATGGGGCATCCGCAACTTCTCTGGACAACCTGTGCCAGTGACTCACCACCCTCACAGTAAAGAATTTTTTCCTAATATCTAATCTAAACCTACCCTTCTTCAGTTTAAAGCTATTCCCCCTTGTCCTGTAACTGCATGCCCTTGTGAAAAGTCCCTCTCCAGCCTTCTTGTAGGCCCCCTTAGGTACTGGAATGCTGCTATAAGGTATCCCTGAAGCCTTCTCTTCTCCAGGGTGAATAGCCCCAACTCTCTCAGCCTGTCTTCATAGGAGAGATGCTCCAGCCTTCTCATCATCTTCGTGGCTTCCTCTGGACTCATTCCAAGAGGCCCCAGAGCTGGATGCAGTACTTCAGGTGGGATCCCGTGAGAGCAGAGGGGCAGAATACCCT
>NW_008687263.1:0-2461 GCF_000695815.1 Acanthisitta chloris | reverse complement strand
AGGATGAAGTTGGCTTTGTAGGCTGCAAGTGCACATTGATGAGACATGTTGATCCACCAACACCCCTAAGTCCTTCTCCCCAGGGCTGTTTTCAATCCATTCTCCGCCCAGCCTGTACTTATGCTTGGGATTGCCCCGACCCAGGTGCAGGACCTAAAGGATCAAGAACAACCATTTTGTAGATGGTTTTGTCTTGCCATGTGTAACTAGGTTTTTTTAATGGAACATGGTTGTTATAGCACAGAGGTGTCTTTCTGGTGCTCTGCAGGAGATGAGGACTCTGTGAAGGGATGTGTTCTTTGGTAGATGTTTCCTTAGATCCATGTCGGGAGCATAAGGTATATATGGTACCTAACACAAGGGAACCCAAGATGTGATTCAAACAGTGATACTTTGGAGCCACTGAAGGCAAAGCACTTGAATATCTTGTCCTTATGAGTACAGCAGCAGTGCTGTCTTATCTGCTTCCTTTTTTGAGCAGATGTTTATTGTAAGAGCTAGTTGTCTGCCTGGTGTGATGTAGCTGTTAAATATATATTTGCAGGAGCTGGTACAGTAGCAGATTTGGGCTGGCAGCTACTGCTTTTGTCCCCCAGCCAAGACAAGAGTACTTTGTAGTGTGAGAAGTAGCAGCTTAATGCTCTGTGGGCCTCAGTGATGTGCCTCTGTTTTGATTTTTGACTTAAAGTAGGTTTTTGTGTTTTGAAGTCATTAAATGAATTAAACATATAATTCGAACTGGACTCTCTTTCCTTAGCAGACCAAAGCTCTAATTGAGACTCTAACAGTTCAATAATATTGTGCAATTTGAGGTTTTGTCTTGTTTTGAAAAAATAAACCTGACATCTATATAGGATTCATCTTTCTTTAGTTCTCATCCCTTGCAGTGAAGTTTGCTGGCAACCAAGTCATTGCTGCTCTTGAGTAAAGCTACAGTGATTGTAATGCTGTGAGCTCTAAATCACCTAAAGCACAAAACGGGGGTAAAAAGAGGTAGAGAATGACAGTGCTGAATGCCTCTTGAATTTAGCTCACTAGCAAAAAGCCACCCAAAACCTGTTACTGTAAAAACAATAGCCTGAGGAGCAAGGTTGGATATGTATCAGCTAATACACTTATTTTAGCTTAAACTTTAAACTTGATCTTCTTGAAGCAGACTATGATAATGGAGCTGATAGGTGCATCATTATGCAATAATGTGAAAATTTGCTTTTGTGTCTCAAGCGCAGACCTCACTAGCAAATACTTTCTGACATAGTGCTGGTTCCTGCAGTGAACTGGAGAATGCTAGGCAGGGAGGCAGCTTGCATAGGTGTATTGGACCTCACTGTCTCATACAGGATTATAGACACTTGCAGATGGGTAGCACACTGGGGCCATGCATGATACAGTTGTATCAGTAAGTGTTACCTGTGTCTCCCTAGTTTTACTGCCTGTGACCAACTCCAAACAGGAGGGTTCATAATTGGCAATGCAGTAGCTGAAAAATAAGTAGCATGGCTACATAAGTCCTTAGTTGGCTTATGTGGCAGACAGCATAGATATGTTTTTTGACTGTAATTCCTAAGTGTTGCTATTCAGTTTCTAGAAACCTATGTTCCTTCTTTAAATAAATGCTGATATGCCAGCTTGAGGAGTGAAGAACTATGGCCTGCTGCACTGAGAAAGGCAAAGTTGTGTAACACTGCAGCACAAAGTTATGGTTTACACTTGCAATGCTATAAATATACCTTTCCCCTTGCTGCTTATGAAAGAAGTGACTGCATCATGACATGCCCTGTTTTTCTAGCATAACATGTGATTGGCTGTCCCTTGAGGAGAGCTTTCCTCTTGCATTCAGCCTGGCTTGCATACAAAGAGAATCAAGGCAATTAGTCATTCGTGAATGGTGCTTATTTAAAGAATTGTCTAAAAATAGTTAAAACAGGCTGAAGGAAAAGGTGTTGCCGTATTGAACTAGCTTGGACATCACTTAGCAGATGCAAATGATATGGCTTGCTTCACTGAACAATAAAGCAATCTACTGTGTTTGATAAGTATGCAAACAGGAGAATAAATAAGTGAGTTCACTCTGTCAGGCCTGATGCAAAACGCTGTGAAGCTGGGATATGCTTTAGTCATGATTACTTAAATTTGAGCAAACTAAACTAGAAAAATGACCAGGATAAGTCCAAAGTATATCATATTCTCTCATGGCAAGGAAGAAGTAGGGCGATTAAGAAGCATTAGGGACAGTGAAAGGGGAATGGACTGGCTGAGTCACATCCTTTTGAGCCCAAAAGAAATTCAGCAGAAGGTGAAGCCCTGCCCCTCCTGCCATCAGGCAGACCCTGCCATCAGGCAGAGGGAGCAAAACAAGTAGATGGGAGGGAATAGAAAGAGGTACCTTATGGAAGAGGTAAAAGAATCCCCTCCCGACCCCCATAACATCCCTAGTTGCCCTTAAAAAACAGGTATGAGG